>NC_134701.1:4155000-4310000 GCF_043290135.1 Rhipicephalus microplus
TATGAACCGTCGTAAAACCGCATTAAACAATGTCCATTACTGAGATGCAGTGTTTTTCACCATTAAAAGTGGGGAACTGCGATATTTAATGTGAAAGCGCTTGCAACCGTCGTTAGGTTAGGTTAGGTTAGGTTAGGTTAGGTTAGTTTTGGTTAGGTTAGGTTAGGTTAGGTTAGATTAGGTTAGGTTGGGTTGAGTTGGGTTAGGTTAGGTTAGGTTAGGTTAGGTTGGGTTAGGTTAGGTTAGGTTAGGTTAGGTTACGTTTGGTTAGGTTAGGTTAGGTTAGGTTAGGTTACGTTAGGTTAGGTTAGGTTAGGTTTGGTTAGGTTAGGTTAGGTTAGGTTAGGGTATGTTAGGTACGGTTTGGTTAGGTTAGGTTAGGTTAGGTTGGTTTAGGTAAGGTTAGGTTAGGTTAAGATATGAACCGCGCTAAAACCGCATTAAACAATGTCACTTAGTGAGATGCTGTGTTTTTCACCATTACAAGTCGGCAACTGCGATATCTAATGTGAAAGCGCATGAAACCGTCGTAATCTCGTAGAAAACATTGTAAAGTAGCGAATAAAACGTTTTCTAACGATAGAAGTGCGAAGGTTCGGTTAGTTTGAGCTAGGTAGCGTCGTGAAACCACCAAAAACGATGTCATCTAACGAGATAGTGTTGTTTTATTGCGAGTACGAAACTGCGATAGGTGAAATATTGGGAAAGCACACAAAATGGCATGAACTAGCCAGATACTGCGTCTTGTGCCGTTACAAGTGCGAAACTGCTTTATTGTGATATTCTCGTTAAAGCGCATGCAAGTATTGTGAAACCTTAAAGAACGATGTCATTTAGCGAGATACAGCGTTCTGTACTGTAATAAGTTGGTGAGAAACTGTGAGGTCAAGCAAATATCGTACTTGTGAACGAAACAGTGTAATTGAGCGTATTTAGATACAAGTGCGAATGTTAGGTTAGGTGGAGATATCAACCGTCGTAAAACCGCATTAAACAATGTCACTTAGTGAGATGTAGTGTTTTTCAACATTACAAGTCGGGAACTACGATATCTAATGTGAAAGCGCATGAAACCGTCGTAATCTTGTAGAAAACATTATAAAGTTGCGAGTAAAACGTTTTCTAACGATAGAAGTGCGAAGGTTAGCTTGAGTTATGTTAGTTTAAGCTATGTAGCGTCGTGAGACCACCAAAAAGGACGTCATCTAACGAGATAGTGTTGTTTTATTGCATGTACGAAACTGCAATAGGTGAAATGTTGTGAAAGTACACAAAACGGCTTGAACAAGCCAGATACTGCGTGTTGTACCGTTACAAGTGCGAAACTGCTATAATGTGATATTCTCGTTAAAGCGCATGCAAGCATCGTGAAACCTTAAAGAACGATGTCATTTAGCGAGATACAGCGTTCTGTACTGCAATAAGTTGGTGAAAAACTGTGAGGTTATGCAAATATCGTAATTGTGAACGAAACAGTGTAATAGAGCGTTTTTCAATACAAGTACCAATGTTAGGTTAGGTTAAGATTTGAACCGTCGTAAAACCGCATTAAACAATGTCACTTAGTGAGATGCAGTGTTTTCACCATTACAAGTCGGGAACTGCGATATCTAATGTGAAAGCGCTTGCAAACGTCGTTAGGTTAGGTTAGGTTAGGTTAGGTTACGTTAGGTTAGGTTTGGTTAGGTTAGGTTAGGTTAGGTTATGCTAGGTTAGGTTGGGTTAGGTTAGGTTAGGTTAGGTTAGGTTAAGATATGAACCGCGCTAAAACCGCATTAAACAATGTCACTTAGTGAGATGCAGTGTTTTTCACCTTTATAAGTTGGGAACTGCGATATCTAATGTGAAAGCGCTTGAAACCGTCGTAATGTTGTAGAAATCAATGTAAAGTAGCGAGTAAAACGTTTTCTAACGATAGAAGTGCGAAGGTTATGTTAGGTTGAGTTATGTTAGTTTAAGCTAGGTAGCGTCGTGAAACCACCAAAAACGACGTCATCTAACGAGATAGTGTTGTTTTATTGCGAGTACGAAACTGCGATAGGTAAAATGTTGTGAAAGCACACAAAATGGCATGAACAAGCCAAATACTGCGTGTTGTACCGTTACAAGTGCGAAACTGCTATGTTGTGACATTCTCGGTAAAGCGCATGCAAGTATCGTGAAACCTTAAAGAACGATGTCATTTAGCGAGATACAGCGTTCTGTACTGTAATAAGTTGGTGAGAAACTGTGAGGTCAAGCAAATATCGTAATTGTGAACGAAACAGTGTAATTGAGCGTCTTTAGATACAAGTGCGAATGTTAGGTTAGGTTGACATATCAACCTTCGTAAAACCGCATTAAACAATGTCACTTAGTGAGATGTAGTGTTTTTCAACATTACAAGTCGGGAACTACGATATCTAATGTGAAAGCGCATGAAACCGTCGTAATCTTGTAGAAAACGTTGTAAAGTGGCGAGTAAAACGTTTTCTAACGATAGAAGTGCGAAGGTTAGGTTAGGTTAGGTTAGTTTAAGCTAGGTAGCGTCGTGAAACTACCAAAAACGACGTCATCTAACGAGATAGTGTTGTTTTATTGCGAGTATTAAACTGCGATAGGTGAAATGTTGTGAAAGCACACAAAACGGCATGAACAAGCCAAATACTGCGTGTTCTACCGTTACAAGTGCGAAACTGCTATATTGTGATATTCTCGTTAAAGCGCATGCAAGCATCGTGAAACCTTAAAGAACAATGTCATTTAGCGAGATACAGCGTTCTGTACTGCAATAAGTTGGTGAAAAACTGTGAGGTTATGCAAATATCGTAATTGTGAACAAAACAGTGTAATAGAGCGTTTTTTGATACAAGTGCGAATGTTAGGTTAGGTTAAGATATGAACCGTCGTAAAACCGCATTAAACAATGTCAATTACTGAGATGCAGTGTTTTTCACCATTTAAAGTGGGGAACTGCGATATTTAATGTGAAAGTGCTTGCAACCGTCGTTAGGTTAGGTTAGGTTAGGTTAGGTTAGGTTAGGTTTGGTTAGGTTAGGTTAGGTTAGGTTAGGTTACATTAGGTTAGGTTGGGTTGAGTTGGGTTAGGTTAGGTTAGGTTAGGTTAGGTTGGGTTAGGTTAGGTTAGGTTAGGTTACGTTAGGTTAGGTTAGGTTACGTTAGGTTAGTTTAGGTTAGGTTACGTTAGGTTAGGTTAGGTTAGGTAAGGATAATTTGGTTAGGTTAGGTAAGGTTAGGTTAGGTTAGGTTAGGTTGGGTTGGGTGTTGTTGGTTTGGGTTGGGTTGGGTTAGGTTGGGTTAGGTTAGGTTAGGTTACGTTAGGTTAGGTTAGGTTAGGTTACGTTAGGTTATGTTAGGTTAGGTTAGGTTACGTTAGGTTAGGTTAGGTCAGGTAAGGTTAGGTTACGTTAGAATAGGTTAGGTTAGGTTACGTTAGGTTAGGTTAAGTTAGGTTAGGTTAGGTTTGGTTAGGTTAGGTTAGGTTAGGTTAGCTTAGGTTAGGTTAGGTTGGGTTGGGTTGGGTTAGGTTGGGTTAGGTTAGGTTAGGTTAGGTTAGGTTGGGTTAGGTTAGTTTAGGTTAGGTTAGGTTAGGTTAGGTTGGGTTGGGTTGGGTTGGGTTAGGTTAGGTTAGGTTAGGTAAGGTTAGGTTAGGTTAGGTTAGGTTAGGTTAAGGTATGAACCGTCGTAAAACCGCATTAAACAATGTCACTTAGTGAGATGCAGTGTTTTTCACCTTTACAAGTTGGGAACTGTGATATCTAATGTGAAAGCGCTTGAAACCGTCGTAATGTTGTAGAAAGCAATCTAAAGTAGCGAGTAAAACGTTTTCTAACGATAGAAGTGCGAAGGTCATGTTAGGTTGAGTTATGTTAGTTTAAGCTAGGTAGCGTCGTGAAACTACCAAAAACAACGTCATCTAACGAGATAGTGTTGTTTTATTGTGAGTACGAAACTGCGATAGGTGAAATGTTGTGAAAGCACACAAAACGGCATGAACAAGCCAAATACTGCGTGTTGTACCGTTACAAGTGCGAAACTGCTATGTTGTGATATTCTCGTTAAAGCGCATGCAAGCATCGTGAAACCTTAAAGAACGATGTCATTTAGCGAGATACAGCGTTCTGTACTGCAATAAGTTGGTGAAAAACTGTGAGGTTATGCAAATATCCTAATTGTGAACGAAACAGTGTAATAGAGCGTTTTTTAATACAAGTGCGAATGTTAGGTTAGGTTAAGATATGAACCGTCGTAAAACCGCATTAAACAATGTCACTTAGTGAGATGCAGTGTATTTCACCATTACAAGTCGGGAACTGCGATATCTAATGTGAAAGCGCTTGCAAACGTCGTTAGGTTAGGTTAGGTTAGGTTAGGTTAGGTTACGTTAGGTTAGGTTAGGTTAGGTTTGGTTAGGTTAGGTTAGGTTAGGTTAGGTTAGGGTATGTTAGGTACGGTTTGGTTAGGTTAGGTTAGGTTAGGTTGGTTTAGGTAAGGTTAGGTTAGGTTAAGATATGAACCACGCTAAAACCGCTATAAACAATGTCACTTAGTGAGATGCTGTGTTTTTCACCATTACAAGTCGGCAACTGCGATATCTAATGTGAAAGCGCATGAAACCGTCGTAATCTTGTAGAAAACATTGTAAAGTAGCGAATAAAACGTTTTCTAACGATAGAAGTGCGAAGGTTCGGTTAGTTTGAGCTAGGTAGCGTCGTGAAACCACCAAAAACGATGTCATCTAACGAGATAGTGTTGTTTTATTGCGAGTACGAAACTGCGATAGGTGAAATATTGGGAAAGCACACAAAATGGCATGAACTAGCCAGATACTGCGTCTTGTGCCGTTACAAGTGCGAAACTGCTTTATTGTGATATTCTCGTTAAAGCGCATGCAAGTATTGTGAAACCTTAAAGAACGATGTCATTTAGCGAGATACAGCGTTCTGTACTGTAATAAGTTGGTGAGAAACTGTGAGGTCAAGCAAATATCGTAATTGTGAACGAAACAGTGTAATTGAGCGTATTTAGATACAAGTGCGAATGTTAGGTTAGCTTGAGATATCAACCGTCGTAAAACCGCATTAAACAATGTCACTTAGTGAGATGTAGTGTTTTTCAACATTATTTATTTATTGAAAATACCTTACAGGCCAGAAGGCATTGAGTAAGGGGGGTTACAGTGAAAAATCGCATGTAAATTTCAAAATAAAAACGGTACAATGTCGGTAAGTAATAACAAAAAAAAATTAACAAAGCAATAAGTCAGCAATACGTAAACATGGCGATGAAGTATATAAGAACACTCCGTAACATAAAAACCCTCGGAAAAGAAGTAAAAGAACGTCAAGATGAAATATTAAGGAAATGCGTCTGAACTTTTTGCCGAAACGTGTTGGGGTTGCTATCAGAGGCGATATCGTCGGGAAGATCATTCCACATGCGGATGGCTTGCGGTAGTGCGGATGTGTTGAACGCGTTCGTGTTTCCAAAAATGCGAGTGAAGCTGAGATGGTTATGTAATCTGCGTACAAGTCGGGAACTACGATATCTAATGTGAAAGCGCATGAAACCGTCGTAATCTTGTAGAAAACATTGTAAAGTGGCGAGTAAAACGTTTTCTAACGATAGAAGTGCGAAGGTTAGGTTAGGTTAGGTTAGTTTAAGCTAGGTAGCGTCGTGAAACTACCAAAAACGACGTCATCTAACGAGATAGTGTTGTTTTATAGCGAGTATTAAACTGCGATAGGTGAAATGTGAAAGCACACAAAACGGCATGAACAAGCCAAATACTGCGTGTTCTACCGTTACAAGTGCGAAACTGCTATATTGTGATATTCTCGTTAAAGCGCATGCAAGCATCGTGAAACCTTAAAGAACAATGTCATTTAGCGAGATACAGCGTTCTGTACTGCAATAAGTTGGTGAAAAACTGAGGTTATGCAAGTATCGTAATTGTGAACAAAACAGTGTAATAGAGGGTTTTTAGATACAAGTGCGAATGTTAGGTTAGGTTAAGATATGAACCGTCGTAAAACCGCATTAAACAATGTCAATTACTGAGATGCAGTGTTTTTCACCATTAAAAGTGGGGAACTGCGATATTTAATGTGAAAGCGCTTGCAACCGTCGTTAGGTTAGGTTAGGTAGGTTAGGTTAGGTTAGGTTAGGTTAGGTTTGGTTAGGTTAGGTTAGGTTAGGTTAGGTTAGATTAGGTTAGGTTGGGTTGAGTTGGGTTAGGTTAGGTTAGGTTAGGTTAGGTTGGGTTAGGTTAGGCTAGGTTAGGTTAGGTTACGTTAGGTTAGGTTAGGTTAGGTTACGTTAGGTTAGATTAGGTTAGGTTACGTTAGGTTAGGTTAGGTAAGGATAATTTGGTTAGGTTAGGTAAGGTTAGGTTAGGTTAGGTTAGGTTGGGTTGGGTGTTGTTGGGTTGGGTTGGGTTGGGTTAGGTTGGGTTAGGTTAGGTTAGGTTACGTTAGGTTAGGTTAGGTTAGGTTACGTTAGGTTATGTTAGGTTAGGTTAGGTTACGTTAGGTTAGGTTAGGTCAGGTAAGGTTAGGTTACGCTAGAATAGGTTAGGTTAGGTTAGGTTACGTTAGGTTAGTTTAAGTTAGGTTAGGTTAGGTTTGGTTAGCTTAGGTTAGGTTAGCTTAGGTTAGGTTGGGTTGGGTTGGGTTGGGTTAGGTTGGGTTAGGTTAGGTTAGGTTAGGTTGGGTTAGGTTAGTTTAGGTTAGGTTAGGTTAGGTTGGGTTGGGTTGGGTTAGGTTAGGTTAGGTTAGGTTAGGTAAGGTTAGGTTAGGTTAGGTTAGGTTACGTTAGGTTAAGGTATGAACCGTCGTAAAACCGCTATAAACAATGTCACTTAGTGAGATGCAGTGTTTTTCACCTTTACAAGTTGGGGACTGTGATATCTAATGTGAAAGCGCTTGCAAACGTCGTTAGGTTAGGTTAGGTTACGTTAGGTTAGGTTTGGTTAGGTTAGGTTAGGTTAGGTTATGTTAGGTTAGGTTTGGTTAGGTTAGGTTAGGTTTGGTTAGGTTAGGTTAGGTTAGGTTGGGTTAGGTAAGGTTAGGTTAGGTTAAGATATGAACCGCGCTAAAACCGCATTAAACAATGTCTCTTAGTGAGATGCTGTGTTTTTCACCATTACAAGTCGGGAACAGCGATATCTAATGTGAAAGCGCATGAAACCGTCGTAATCTTGTAGAAAACATTGTAAAGTAGCGAATAAAACGTTTTCTAACGATAGAAGTGCGAAGGTTCGGTTAGTTTGAGCTAGGTAGCGTCGTGAAACCACCAAAAACGATGTCATCTAACGAGATAGTGTTGTTTTATTGCGAGTACGAAACTGCGATAGGTGAAATATTGGGAAAGCACACAAAATGGCATGAACTAGCCAGATACTGCGTCTTGTGCCGTTACAAGTGCGAAACTGCTTTATTGTGATATTTTCGTTAAAGCGCATGCAAGTATCGTGAAACCTTAAAGAACGATGTCATTTAGCGAGATACAGCGTTCTGTACTGTAATAAGTTGGTGAGAAACTGTGAGGTCAAGCAAATATCGTAATTGTGAACGAAACAGTGTAATTGAGCGTATTTAGATACAAGTGCGAATGTTAGGTTAGGTTGAGATATCAACCGTCGTAAAACCGCATTAAACAATGTCACTTAGTGAGATGTAGTGTTTTTCAACATTACAAGTCGGGAACTAGGATATCTAATGTGAAAGCGCATGAAACCGTCGTAATCTTGTAGAAAACATTGTAAAATTGCGAGTAAAACGTTTTCTAAAGATAGAAGTGTGAAGGTTAGCTTGAGTTATGTTAGTTTAAGCTATGTAGCGTCGTGAGACCACCAAAAAGGACGTCATCTAACGAGATAGTGTTGTTTTATTGCATGTACGAAACTGCAATAGGTGAAATGTGAAAGTTCACAAAACGGCTTGAACAAGCCAGATACTGCGTGTTGTACCGTTACAAGTGCGAAACTGCTATAATGTGATATTCTCGTTAAAGCGCATGCAAGCATCGTGAAACCTTAAAGAACGATGTCATTTAGCGAGATACAGCGTTCTGTACTGCAATAAGTTGGTGAAATCTGTGAGGTTATGCAAATATCGTAATTGTGAACGAAACAGTGTAATAGAGCGTTTTTCAATACAAGTACCAATGTTAGGTTAGGTGAAGATATGAACCGTCGTAAAACCGCATTAAACAATGTCACTTAGTGAGATGCAGTGTTTTTCACCATTACAAGTCGGGAACTGCGATATCTAATGTGAAAGCGCTTGCAAACGTCGTTAGGTTAGGTTAGGTTAGGTTAGGTTAGGTTACGTTAGGTTAGGTTTGGTTAGGTTAGGTTAGGTTATGTTAGGTTAGGTTGGGTTAGGTTAGGTTAGGTTAGGTTAGGTTAAGATATGAACCGCGCTAAAACCGCATTAAACAATGTCACTTAGTGAGATGCAGTGTTTTTCACCTTTACAAGTTGGGAACTGCGATATCTAATGTGAAAGCGCTTGAAACCATCGTAATGTTGTTGAAAGCAATGTAAAGTAGCGAGTAAAACGTTTTCTAACGATAGAAGTGCAAAGGTTATGTTAGGTTGAGTTATGTTAGTTTAAGCTAGGTAGCGTCGTGAAACCACCAAAAACGACGTCATCTAACGAGATAGTGTTGTTTTATTGCGAGTACGAAACTGCGATAGGTAAAATGTGAAAGCACACAAAACGGCATGAACAAGCCAAATACTGCGTGTTGTACCGTTACAAGTGCGAAACTGCTATGTTGTGACATTCTCGGTAAAGCGCATGCAAGTATCGTGAAACCTTAAAGAACGATGTCATTTAGCGAGATACAGCGTTCTGTACTGTAATAAGTTGGTGAGAAACTGTGAGGTCAAGCAAATATCGTAATTGTGAACGAAACAGTGTAATTGAGCGTCTTTAGATACAAGTGCGAATGTTAGGTTAGGTTGACATATCAACCTTCGTAAAACCGCATTAAACAATGTCACTTAGTGAGATGTAGTGTTTTTCAACATTACAAGTCGGGAACTACGATATCTAATGTGAAAGCGCATGAAACCGTCGTAATCTTGTAAAAAACATTGTAAAGTTGCGAGTAAAACGTTTTCTAACGTAGAAGTGCGAAGGTTAGGTTAGGTTAGGTTAGTTTAAGCTAGGTAGCGTCGTGAAACTACCAAAAACGACGTCATCTAACGAGATAGTGTTGTTTTATTGCGAGTATTAGGCTGCGATAGGTGAAATGTTGTGAATGCACACAAAACGGCATGAACAAGCCAAATACTGCGTGTTCTACCGTTACAAGTGCGAAACTGCTATATTGTGATATTCTCGTTAAAGCGCATGCAAGCATCGTGAAACCTTAAAGAACAATGTCATTTAGCGAGATACAGCGTTCTGTACTGCAATAAGTTGGTGAAAAACTGTGAGGTTATGTAAATATCGTAATTGTGAACGAAACAGTGTAATAGAGCGTTTTTCAATACAAGTACGAATGTTAGGTTAGGTTAAGATATGAACCGTCGTAAAACCGCATTAAACAATGTCACTTAGTGAGATGCAGTGTTTTTCACCATTACAAGTCGGGAACTGCGATATCTAATGTGAAAGCGCTTGCAAACGTCGTTAGGTTAGGTTAGGTTAGGTTAGGTTAGGTTAGGTTAGGTTAGGTTAGGTTACGTTAGGTTAGGTTTGGTTAGGTTAGGTTAGGTTAGGTTATGTTAGGTTAGGTTGGGTTAGGTTAGGTTAGGTTACGTTAGGTTAAGGTATGAACCGTCGTAAAACCGCAATAAACAATGTCACTTAGTGAGATGCAGTGTTTTTCACCTTTACAAGTTGGGAACTGCGATATCTAATGTGAATGCGCTTGAAACCGTCGTAATGTTGTAGAAAGCAATGTAAAGTAGCGAGTAAAACGTTTTCTAACGATAGAAGTGCGAAGGTTATGTTAGGTTGAGTTATGTTAGTTTAAGCTAGGTAGCGTCGTGAAACCACCAAAAACGACGTCATCTAACGAGATAGTGTTGTTTTATTGCGAGTACGAAACTGCGATAGGTAAAATGTTGTGAAAGCACACAAAACGGCATGAACAAGCCAAATACTGCGTGTTGTACCGTTACAAGTGCGAAACTGCTATGTTGTGACACTCTCGGTAAAGCGCATGCAAGTATCGTGAAACCTTAAAGAACGATGTCATTTAGCGAGATACAGCGTTCTGTACTGTAATAAGTTGGTGAGAAACTGTGAGGTCAAGCAAATATCGTAATTGTGAACGAAACAGTGTAATTGAGCGTATTTAGATACAAGTGCGAATGTTAGGTTAGGTTGAGATATCAACCGTCGTAAAACCGCATTAAACAATGTCACTTAGTGAGATGTAGTGTTTTTCAACATTATTTATTTATTTATTTATTTATTGAAAATACCTTACAGGCCAGAAGGCATTGAGTAAGGGGGGTTACAGTGAAAAATCGCATGTAAATTTCAAAATAAAAACGGTACAATGTCGGTAAGTTTTAACAAAAAAAAATTAACAAAGCAATAAGTCAGCAATACGTAAACATGGCGATGAAGTATATAAGAACACTCCGTAACATAAAAACCCTCGGAAAAGAAGTAAAAGAACGTCAAGATGAAATATTAAGGAAATGCGTCTGAACTTTTTGCCGAAACGTGTTGGGGTTGCTATCAGAGGCGATATCGTCGGGAAGATCATTCCACATGCGGATGGCTTGCGGTAGTGCGGATGTGTTGAACGCGTTCGTGTTTCCAAAAATGCGAGTGAAGCTGAGATGGTTATGTAATCTGCGTACAAGTCGGGAACTACGATATCTAATGTGAAAGCGCATGAAACCGTCGTAATCTTGTAGAAAACATTGTAAAGTGGCGAGTAAAACGTTTTCTAACGATAGAAGTGCGAAGGTTAGGTTAGGTTAGGTTAGTTTAAGCTAGGTAGCGTCGTGAAACTACCAAAAACGACGTCATCTAACGAGATAGTGTTGTTTTATAGCGAGTATTAAACTGCGATAGGTGAAATGTGAAAGCACACAAAACGGCATGAACAAGCCAAATACTGCGTGTTCTACCGTTACAAGTGCGAAACTGCTATATTGTGATATTCTCGTTAAAGCGCATGCAAGCATCGTGAAACCTTAAAGAACAATGTCATTTAGCGAGATACAGCGTTCTGTACTGCAATAAGTTGGTGAAAAACTGAGGTTATGCAAGTATCGTAATTGTGAACAAAACAGTGTAATAGAGGGTTTTTAGATACAAGTGCGAATGTTAGGTTAGGTTAAGATATAAACCGTCGTAAAACCGCATTAAACAATGTCAATTACTGAGATGCAGTGTTTTTCACCATTAAAAGTGGGGAACTGCGATATTTAATGTGAAAGCGCTTGCAACCGTCGTTAGGTTAGGTTAGGTAGGTTAGGTTAGGTTAGGTTAGGTTTGGTTAGGTTAGGTTAGGTTAGGTTAGGTTAGATTAGGTTAGGTTGGGTTGAGTTGGGTTAGGTTAGGTTAGGTTGGGTTAGGTTAGGCTAGGTTAGGTTAGGTTACGTTAGGTTAGGTTAGGTTAGGTTACGTTAGGTTAGATTAGGTTAGGTTACGTTAGGTTAGGTTAGGTAAGGATAATTTGGTTAGGTTAGGTAAGGTTAGGTTAGGTTAGGTTAGGTTGGGTTGGGTGTTGTTGGGTTGGGTTGGGTTAGGTTGGGTTAGGTTAGGTTAGGTTACGTTAGGTTAGGTTAGGTTAGGTTACGTTAGGTTATGTTAGGTTAGGTTAGGTTACGTTAGGTTAGGTTAGGTCAGGTAAGGTTAGGTTACACTAGAATAGGTTAGGTTAGGTTAGGTTACGTTAGGTTAGTTTAAGTTAGGTTAGGTTAGGTTTGGTTAGCTTAGGTTAGGTTAGCTTAGGTTAGGTTAGGTTGGGTTGGGTTGGGTTAGGTTGGGTTAGGTTAGGTTAGGTTAGGTTGGGTTAGGTTAGTTTAGGTTAGGTTAGGTTAGGTTAGGTTGGGTTGGGTTGGGTTAGGTTAGGTTAGGTTAGGTTAGGTAAGGTTAGGTTAGGTTAGGTTAGGTTACGTTAGGTTAAGGTATGAACCGTCGTAAAACCGCTATAAACAATGTCACTTAGTGAGATGCAGTGTTTTTCACCTTTACAAGTTGGGGACTGTGATATCTAATGTGAAAGCGCTTGCAAACGTCGTTAGGTTAGGTTAGGTTACGTTAGGTTAGGTTTGGTTAGGTTAGGTTAGGTTAGGTTATGTTAGGTTAGGTTTGGTTAGGTTAGGTTAGGTTTGGTTAGGTTAGGTTAGGTTAGGTTGGGTTAGGTAAGGTTAGGTTAGGTTAAGATATGAACCGCGCTAAAACCGCATTAAACAATGTCTCTTAGTGAGATGCTGTGTTTTTCACCATTACAAGTCGGGAACAGCGATATCTAATGTGAAAGCGCATGAAACCGTCGTAATCTTGTAGAAAACATTGTAAAGTAGCGAATAAAACGTTTTCTAACGATAGAAGTGCGAAGGTTCGGTTAGTTTGAGCTAGGTAGCGTCGTGAAACCACCAAAAACGATGTCATCTAACGAGATAGTGTTGTTTTATTGCGAGTACGAAACTGCGATAGGTGAAATATTGGGAAAGCACACAAAATGGCATGAACTAGCCAGATACTGCGTCTTGTGCCGTTACAAGTGCGAAACTGCTTTATTGTGATATTTTCGTTAAAGCGCATGCAAGTATCGTGAAACCTTAAAGAACGATGTCATTTAGCGAGATACAGCGTTCTGTACTGTAATAAGTTGGTGAGAAACTGTGAGGTCAAGCAAATATCGTAATTGTGAACGAAACAGTGTAATTGAGCGTATTTAGATACAAGTGCGAATGTTAGGTTAGGTTGAGATATCAACCGTCGTAAAACCGCATTAAACAATGTCACTTAGTGAGATGTAGTGTTTTTCAACATTACAAGTCGGGAACTAGGATATCTAATGTGAAAGCGCATGAAACCGTCGTAATCTTGTAGAAAACATTGTAAAATTGCGAGTAAAACGTTTTCTAAAGATAGAAGTGTGAAGGTTAGCTTGAGTTATGTTAGTTTAAGCTATGTAGCGTCGTGAGACCACCAAAAAGGACGTCATCTAACGAGATAGTGTTGTTTTATTGCATGTACGAAACTGCAATAGGTGAAATGTGAAAGTACACAAAACGGCTTGAACAAGCCAGATACTGCGTGTTGTACCGTTACAAGTGCGAAACTGCTATAATGTGATATTCTCGTTAAAGCGCATGCAAGCATCGTGAAACCTTAAAGAACGATGTCATTTAGCGAGATACAGCGTTCTGTACTGCAATAAGTTGGTGAAATCTGTGAGGTTATGCAAATATCGTAATTGTGAACGAAACAGTGTAATAGAGCGTTTTTCAATACAAGTACCAATGTTAGGTTAGGTGAAGATATGAACCGTCGTAAAACCGCATTAAACAATGTCACTTAGTGAGATGCAGTGTTTTTCACCATTACAAGTCGGGAACTGCGATATCTAATGTGAAAGCGCTTGCAAACGTCGTTAGGTTAGGTTAGGTTAGGTTAGGTTACGTTAGGTTAGGTTTGGTTAGGTTAGGTTAGGTTATGTTAGGTTAGGTTGGGTTAGGTTAGGTTAGGTTAGGTTAGGTTAAGATATGAACCGCGCTAAAACCGCATAAAACAATGTCACTTAGTGAGATGCAGTGTTTTTCACCTTTACAAGTTGGGAACTGCGATATCTAATGTGAAAGCGCTTGAAACCATCGTAATGTTGTTGAAAGCAATGTAAAGTAGCGAGTAAAACGTTTTCTAACGATAGAAGTGCAAAGGTTATGTTAGGTTGAGTTATGTTAGTTTAAGCTAGGTAGCGTCGTGAAACCACCAAAAACGACGTCATCTAACGAGATAGTGTTGTTTTATTGCGAGTACGAAACTGCGATAGGTAAAATGTGAAAGCACACAAAACGGCATGAACAAGCCAAATACTGCGTGTTGTACCGTTACAAGTGCGAAACTGCTATGTTGTGACATTCTCGGTAAAGCGCATGCAAGTATCGTGAAACCTTAAAGAACGATGTCATTTAGCGAGATACAGCGTTCTGTACTGTAATAAGTTGGTGAGAAACTGTGAGGTCAAGCAAATATCGTAATTGTGAACGAAACAGTGTAATTGAGCGTCTTTAGATACAAGTGCGAATGTTAGGTTAGGTTGACATATCAACCTTCGTAAAACCGCATTAAACAATGTCACTTAGTGAGATGTAGTGTTTTTCAACATTACAAGTCGGGAACTACGATATCTAATGTGAAAGCGCATGAAACCGTCGTAATCTTGTAAAAAACATTGTAAAGTTGCGAGTAAAACGTTTTCTAACGTAGAAGTGCGAAGGTTAGGTTAGGTTAGGTTAGTTTAAGCTAGGTAGCGTCGTGAAACTACCAAAAACGACGTCATCTAACGAGATAGTGTTGTTTTATTGCGAGTATTAGGCTGCGATAGGTGAAATGTTGTGAATGCACACAAAACGGCATGAACAAGCCAAATACTGCGTGTTCTACCGTTACAAGTGCGAAACTGCTATATTGTGATATTCTCGTTAAAGCGCATGCAAGCATCGTGAAACCTTAAAGAACAATGTCATTTAGCGAGATACAGCGTTCTGTACTGCAATAAGTTGGTGAAAAACTGTGAGGTTATGTAAATATCGTAATTGTGAACGAAACAGTGTAATAGAGCGTTTTTCAATACAAGTACGAATGTTAGGTTAGGTTAAGATATGAACCGTCGTAAAACCGCATTAAACAATGTCACTTAGTGAGATGCAGTGTTTTTCACCATTACAAGTCGGGAACTGCGATATCTAATGTGAAAGCGCTTGCAAACGTCGTTAGGTTAGGTTAGGTTAGGTTAGGTTAGGTTAGGTTAGGTTAGGTTACGTTAGGTTAGGTTTGGTTAGGTTAGGTTAGGTTAGGTTATGTTAGGTTAGGTTGGGTTAGGTTAGGTTAGGTTACGTTAGGTTAAGGTATGAACCGTCGTAAAACCGCAATAAACAATGTCACTTAGTGAGATGCAGTGTTTTTCACCTTTACAAGTTGGGAACTGCGATATCTAATGTGAATGCGCTTGAAACCGTCGTAATGTTGTAGAAAGCAATGTAAAGTAGCGAGTAAAACGTTTTCTAACGATAGAAGTGCGAAGGTTATGTTAGGTTGAGTTATGTTAGTTTAAGCTAGGTAGCGTCGTGAAACCACCAAAAACGACGTCATCTAACGAGATAGTGTTGTTTTATTGCGAGTACGAAACTGCGATAGGTAAAATGTTGTGAAAGCACACAAAACGGCATGAACAAGCCAAATACTGCGTGTTGTACCGTTACAAGTGCGAAACTGCTATGTTGTGACACTCTCGGTAAAGCGCATGCAAGTATCGTGAAACCTTAAAGAACGATGTCATTTAGCGAGATACAGCGTTCTGTACTGTAATAAGTTGGTGAGAAACTGTGAGGTCAAGCAAATATCGTAATTGTGAACGAAACAGTGTAATTGAGCGTATTTAGATACAAGTGCGAATGTTAGGTTAGGTTGAGATATCAACCGTCGTAAAACCGCATTAAACAATGTCACTTAGTGAGATGTAGTGTTTTTCAACATTATTTATTTATTTATTTATTTATTGAAAATACCTTACAGGCCAGAAGGCATTGAGTAAGGGGGGTTACAGTGAAAAATCGCATGTAAATTTCAAAATAAAAACGGTACAATGTCGGTAAGTAATAACAAAAAAAAATTAACAAAGCAATAAGTCAGCAATACGTAAACATGGCGATGAAGTATATAAGAACACTCCGTAACATAAAAACCCTCGGAAAAGAAGTAAAAGAACGTCAAGATGAAATATTAAGGAAATGCGTCTGAACTTTTTGCCGAAACGTGTTGGGGTTGCTATCAGAGGCGATATCGTCGGGAAGATCATTCCACATGCGGATGGCTTGCGGTAGTGCGGATGTGTTGAACGCGTTCGTGTTTCCAAAAATGCGAGTGAAGCTGAGATGGTTATGTAATCTGCGTACAAGTCGGGAACTACGATATCTAATGTGAAAGCGCATGAAACCGTCGTAATCTTGTAGAAAACATTGTAAAGTGGCGAGTAAAACGTTTTCTAACGATAGAAGTGCGAAGGTTAGGTTAGGTTAGGTTAGTTTAAGCTAGGTAGCGTCGTGAAACTACCAAAAACGACGTCATCTAACGAGATAGTGTTGTTTTATAGCGAGTATTAAACTGCGATAGGTGAAATGTGAAAGCACACAAAACGGCATGAACAAGCCAAATACTGCGTGTTCTACCGTTACAAGTGCGAAACTGCTATATTGTGATATTCTCGTTAAAGCGCATGCAAGCATCGTGAAACCTTAAAGAACAATGTCATTTAGCGAGATACAGCGTTCTGTACTGCAATAAGTTGGTGAAAAACTGAGGTTATGCAAGTATCGTAATTGTGAACAAAACAGTGTAATAGAGGGTTTTTAGATACAAGTGCGAATGTTAGGTTAGGTTAAGATATAAACCGTCGTAAAACCGCATTAAACAATGTCAATTACTGAGATGCAGTGTTTTTCACCATTAAAAGTGGGGAACTGCGATATTTAATGTGAAAGCGCTTGCAACCGTCGTTAGGTTAGGTTAGGTAGGTTAGGTTAGGTTAGGTTAGGTTTGGTTAGGTTAGGTTAGGTTAGGTTAGGTTAGATTAGGTTAGGTTGGGTTGAGTTGGGTTAGGTTAGGTTAGGTTGGGTTAGGTTAGGCTAGGTTAGGTTAGGTTACGTTAGGTTAGGTTAGGTTAGGTTACGTTAGGTTAGATTAGGTTAGGTTACGTTAGGTTAGGTTAGGTTAGGTAAGGATAATTTGGTTAGGTTAGGTAAGGTTAGGTTAGGTTAGGTTAGGTTGGGTTGGGTGTTGTTGGGTTGGGTTGGGTTGGGTTAGGTTGGGTTAGGTTAGGTTAGGTTACGTTAGGTTAGGTTAGGTTAGGTTACGTTAGGTTATGTTAGGTTAGGTTAGGTTACGTTAGGTTAGGTTAGGTCAGGTAAGGTTAGGTTACGCTAGAATAGGTTAGGTTAGGTTAGGTTACGTTAGGTTAGTTTAAGTTAGGTTAGGTTAGGTTTGGTTAGCTTAGGTTAGGTTAGCTTAGGTTAGGTTAGGTTGGGTTGGGTTGGGTTAGGTTGGGTTAGGTTAGGTTGGGTTAGGTTAGGTTAGGTTAGGTTGGGTTAGGTTAGTTTAGGTTAGGTTAGGTTAGGTTAGGTTGGGTTGGGTTGGGTTAGGTTAGGTTAGGTTAGGTTAGGTAAGGTTAGGTTAGGTTAGGTTAGGTTACGTTAGGTTTAAGATATGAACCGTCGTAAAACCGCATTAAACAATGTCACTTAGTGAGATGCAGTGTTTTTCACCTTTACAAGTTGGGGACTGTGATATCTAATGTGAAAGCGCTTGCAAACGTCGTTAGGTTAGGTTAGGTTAGGTTAGGTTACGTTAGGTTAGGTTTGGTTAGGTTAGGTTAGGTTAGGTTATGTTAGGTTAGGTTTGGTTAGGTTAGGTTAGGTTTGGTTAGGTTAGGTTAGGTTAGGTTGGGTTAGGTAAGGTTAGGTTAGGTTAAGATATGAACCGCGCTAAAACCGCATTAAACAATGTCTCTTAGTGAGATGCTGTGTTTTTCACCATTACAAGTCGGGAACTGCGATATCTAATGTGAAAGCGCATGAAACCGTCGTAATCTTGTAGAAAACATTGTAAAGTAGCGAATAAAACGTTTTCTAACGATAGAAGTGCGAAGGTTCGGTTAGTTTGAGCTAGGTAGCGTCGTGAAACCACCAAAAACGATGTCATCTAACGAGATAGTGTTGTTTTATTGCGAGTACGAAACTGCGATAGGTGAAATATTGGGAAAGCACACAAAATGGCATGAACTAGCCAGATACTGCGTCTTGTGCCGTTACAAGTGCGAAACTGCTTTATTGTGATATTTTCGTTAAAGCGCATGCAAGTATCGTGAAACCTTAAAGAACGATGTCATTTAGCGAGACACAGCGTTCTGTACTGTAATAAGTTGGTGAGAAACTGTGAGGTCAAGCAAATATCGTAATTGTGAACGAAACAGTGTAATTGAGCGTATTTAGATACAAGTGCGAATGTTAGGTTAGGTTGAGATATCAACCGTCGTAAAACCGCATTAAGCAATGTCACTTAGTGAGATGTAGTGTTTTTCAACATTACAAGTCGGGAACTAGGATATCTAATGTGAAAGCGCATGAAACCGTCGTAATCTTGTAGAAAACATTGTAAAATTGCGAGTAAAACGTTTTCTAAAGATAGAAGTGTGAAGGTTAGCTTGAGTTATGTTAGTTTAAGCTATGTAGCGTCGTGAGACCACCAAAAAGGACGTCATCTAACGAGATAGTGTTGTTTTATTGCATGTACGAAACTGCAATAGGTGAAATGTGAAAGTACACAAAACGGCTTGAACAAGCCAGATACTGCGTGTTGTACCGTTACAAGTGCGAAACTGCTATAATGTGATATTCTCGTTAAAGCGCATGCAAGCATCGTGAAACCTTAAAGAACGATGTCATTTAGCGAGATACAGCGTTCTGTACTGCAATAAGTTGGTGAAATCTGTGAGGTTATGCAAATATCGTAATTGTGAACGAAACAGTGTAATAGAGCGTTTTTCAATACAAGTACCAATGTTAGGTTAGGTGAAGATATGAACCGTCGTAAAACCGCATTAAACAATGTCACTTAGTGAGATGCAGTGTTTTTCACCATTACAAGTCGGGAACTGCGATATCTAATGTGAAAGCGCTTGCAAACGTCGTTAGGTTAGGTTAGGTTAGGTTAGGTTAGGTTACGTTAGGTTAGGTTTGGTTAGGTTTGGTTAGGTTAGGTTAGGTTATGTTAGGTTAGGTTGGGTTAGGTTAGGTTAGGTTAGGTTAGGTTAAGATATGAACCGCGCTAAAACCGCATTAAACAATGTCACTTAGTGAGATGCAGTGTTTTTCACCTTTACAAGTTGGGAACTGCGATATCTAATGTGAAAGCGCTTGAAACCATCGTAATGTTGTTGAAAGCAATGTAAAGTAGCGAGTAAAACGTTTTCTAACGATAGAAGTGCAAAGGTTATGTTAGGTTGAGTTATGTTAGTTTAAGCTAGGTAGCGTCGTGAAACCACCAAAAACGACGTCATCTAACGAGATAGTGTTGTTTTATTGCGAGTACGAAACTGCGATAGGTAAAATGTGAAAGCACACAAAACGGCATGAACAAGCCAAATACTGCGTGTTGTACCGTTACAAGTGCGAAACTGCTATGTTGTGACATTCTCGGTAAAGCGCATGCAAGTATCGTGAAACCTTAAAGAACGATGTCATTTAGCGAGATACAGCGTTCTGTACTGTAATAAGTTGGTGAGAAACTGTGAGGTCAAGCAAATATCGTAATTGTGAACGAAACAGTGTAATTGAGCGTCTTTAGATACAAGTGCGAATGTTAGGTTAGGTTGACATATCAACCGTCGTAAAACCGCATTAAACAATGTCACTTAGTGAGATGTAGTGTTTTTCAACATTACAAGTCGGGAACTACGATATCTAATGTGAAAGCGCATGAAACCGTCGTAATCTTGTAAAAAACATTGTAAAGTTGCGAGTAAAACGTTTTCTAACGTAGAAGTGCAAAGGTTAGGTTTGGTTAGGTTAGTTTAAGCTAGGTAGCGTCGTGAAACTACCAAAAACGACGTCATCTAACGAGATAGTGTTGTTTTATTGCGAGTATTAAGCTGCGATAGGTGAAATGTTGTGAATGCACACAAAACGGCATGAACAAGCCAAATACTGCGTGTTCTACCGTTACAAGTGCGAAACTGCTATATTGTGATATTCTCGTTAAAGCGCATGCAAGCATCGTGAAACCTTAAAGAACAATGTCATTTAGCGAGATACAGCGTTCTGTACTGCAATAAGTTGGTGAAAAACTGTGAGGTTATGTAAATATCGTAATTGTGAACGAAACAGTGTAATAGAGCGTTTTTCAATACAAGTACGAATGTTAGGTTAGGTTAAGATATGAACCGTCGTAAAACCGCATTAAACACTGTCACTTAGTGAGATGCAGTGTTTTTCACCATTACAAGTCGGGAACTGCGATATCTAATGTGAAAGCGCTTGCAAACGTCGTTAGGTTAGGTTAGGTTAGGTTAGGTTAGGTTACGTTAGGTTAGGTTTGGTTAGGTTAGGTTAGGTTAGGTTATGTTAGGTTAGGTTGGGTTAGGTTAGGTTAGGTTACGTTAGGTTAAGGTATGAACCGTCGTAAAACCGCAATAAACAATGTCACTTAGTGAGATGCAGTGTTTTTCACCTTTACAAGTTGGGAACTGCGATATCTAATGTGAATGCGCTTGAAACCGTCGTAATGTTGTAGAAAACAATGTAAAGTAGCGAGTAAAACGTTTTCTAACGATAGAAGTGCGAAGGTTATGTTAGGTTGAGTTATGTTAGTTTAAGCTAGGTAGCGTCGTGAAACCACCAAAAACGACGTCATCTAACGAGATAGTGTTGTTTTATTGCGAGTACGAAACTGCGATAGGTAAAATGTTGTGAAAGCACACAAAACGGCATGAACAAGCCAAATACTGCGTGTTGTACCGTTACAAGTGCGAAACTGCTATGTTGTGACACTCTCGGTAAAGCGCATGCAAGTATCGTGAAACCTTAAAGAACGATGTCATTTAGCGAGATACAGCGTTCTGTACTGTAATAAGTTGGTGAGAAACTGTGAGGTCAAGCAAATATCGTAATTGTGAACGAAACAGTGTAATTGAGCGTTTTTAGATACAAGTGCGAATGTTAGGTTAAGATATGAACCGTCGTAAAACCGCATTAAACAATGTCAATTACTGAGATGCAGTGTTTTTCACCATTAAAAGTGGGGAACTGCGATATTTAATGTGAAAGCGCTTGCAACCGTCGTTAGGTTAGGTTAGGTTAGGTTAGGTTAGGTCAGGTAAGGTTAGGTTACGTTAGAATAGGTTAGGTTAGGTTAGGTTACGTTAGGTTAGTTTGAGTTAGGTTAGGTTAGGTTTGGTTAGCTTAGGTTAGGTTAGCTTAGGTTAGGTTAGGTTGGGTTGGGTTGGGTTAGGTTGGGTTAGGTTAGGTTAGGTTAGGTTAGGTTGGGTTAGGTTAGTTTAGGTTAGGTTAGGTTAGGTTGGGTTGGGTTGGGTTAGGTTAGGTTAGGTTAGGTTAGGTTAGGTAAGGTTAGGTTAGGTTAGGTTAGGTTACGTTAGGTTAAGGTATGAACCGTCGTAAAACCGCCTTAAACAATGTCACATAGTGAGATGCAGTGTTTTTCACCTTTACAAGTTGGGAACTGTGATATCTAATGTGAAAGCGCTTGAAACCGTCATAATGTTGTAGAAAGCAATGTAAAATAGCGAGTAAAACGTTTTCTAACGATAGAAGTGCGAAGGTTATGTTAGGTTGAGTTATGTTAGTTTAAGCTAGGTAGCGTCGTGCAACTACCAAAAACAACGTCATCTAACGAGATAGTGTTGTTTTATTGCGAGTACGAAACTGCGATAGGTGAAATGTTGTGAAAGCACACAAAACGGCATGAACAAGCCAAATACTGCGTGTTGTACCGTTACAAGCGCGAAACTGCTATGTTGTGATATTCTCGTTAAAGCGCATGCAAGCATCGTGAAACCTAAAGCACGATGTCATTTAGCGAGATACAGCGTTCTGTACTGCAATAAGTTGGTGAAAAACTGTGAGGTTATGCAAATATCGTAATTGTGAACGAAACAGTGTAATAGAGCGTTTTTTAATACAAGTGCGAATGTTAGGTTAGGTTAAGATATGAACCGTCGTAAAACCGCATTAAACAATGTCACTTAGTGAGATGCAGTGTTTTTCACCATTACAAGTCGGGAACTGCGATATCTAATGTGAAAGCGCTTGCAAACGTCGTTAGGTTAGGTTAGGTTTGGTTAGGTTAGGTTAGGTTACGTTAGGTTAGGTTAGGTTAGGTTTGGTTAGGTTAGGTTAGGTTAGGTTAGGTTAGGGTATGTTAGGTAAGGTTTGGTTAGGTTAGGTTAGGTTAGGCTGGGTTAGGTAAGGTTAGGTTAGGTTAAGATATGAACCGCGCTAAAACCGCATTAAACAATGTCACTTAGTGAGATGCTGTGTTTTTCACCATTACAAGTCGGGAACTGCGATATCTAATGTGAAAGCGCATGAAACCGTCATAATCTTGTAGAAAACATTGTAAAGTAGCGAATAAAACGTTTTCTAACGATAGAAGTGCGAAGGTTCGGTTAGTTTGAGCTAGGTAGCGTCGTGAAACCACCAAAAACGATGTCATCTAACGAGATAGTGTTCTTTTATTGCGAGTACGAAACTGCGATAGGTGAATTATTGGGAAAGCACACAAAATGGCATCAACTAGCCAGATACTGCGTCTTGTGCCGTTACAAGTGCGAAACTGCTTTATTGTGATATTCTCGTTAAAGCGCATGCAAGTATTGTGAAACCTTAAAGAACGATGTCATTTAGCGAGATACAGCGTTCTGTACTGTAATAAGTTGGTGAGAAACTGTGAGGTCAAGCAAATATCGTAATTGTGAACGAAACAGTGTAATTGAGCGTATTTAGATACAAGTGCGAATGTTAGGTTAGGTTGAGATATCAACCGTCGTAAAACCGCATTAAACAATGTCACTTAGTGAGATGTAGTGTTTTTCAACATTACAAGTCGGGAACTACGATATCTAATGTGAAAGCGCATGAAACCATCGTAATCTTGTAGAAAACATTGTAAAGTGGCGAGTAAAACGTTTTCTAACGATAGAAGTGCGAAGGTTAGGTTAGGTTAGGTTAGTTTAAGCTAGGTAGCGTCGTGAAACTACCAAAAACGACGTCATCTAACGAGATAGTGTTGTTTTATAGCGAGTATTAAACTGCGATAGGTGAAATGTGAAAGCACACAAAACGGCATGAACAAGCCAAATACTGCGTGTTCTACCGTTACAAGTGCGAAACTGCTATATTGTGATATTCTCGTTAAAGCGCATGCAAGCATCGTGAAACCTTAAAGAACAATGTCATTTAGCGAGATACAGCGTTCTGTACTGCAATAAGTTGGTGAAAAACTGAGGTTATGCAAGTATCGTAATTGTGAACAAAACAGTGTAATAGAGGGTTTTTAGATACAAGTGCGAATGTTAGGTTAGGTTAAGATATGAACCGTCGTAAAACCGCATTAAACAATGTCAATTACTGAGATGCAGTGTTTTTCACCATTAAAAGTGGGGAACTGCGATATTTAATGTGAAAGCGCTTGCAACCGTCGTTAGGTTAGGTTAGGTAGGTTAGGTTAGGTTTGGTTAGGTTAGGTTAGGTTAGGCTAGGTTAGATTAGGTTAGGTTGGGTTGAGTTGGGTTAGGTTAGGTTAGGTTAGGTTAGGTTGGGTTAGGTTAGGTTAGGTTAGGTTAGGTTACGTTACGTTAGGTTAGGTTAGGTTAGGTTACGTTAGGTTAGATTAGGTTAGGTTACGTTAGGTTAGGTTAGGTTAGGTTAGGTAAGGATAATTTGGTTAGGTTAGGTAAGGTAAGGTTAGGTTAGGTTAGGTTAGGTTGGGTTGGGTGTTGTTGGGTTGGGTTGGGTTGGGTTAGGTTGGGTTAGGTTAGGTTAGGTTACGTTAGGTTAGGTTAGTTTAGGTTACGTTAGGTTATGTTAGGTTAGGTTAGGTTACGTTAGGTTAGGTTAGGTCAGGTAAGGTTAGGTTACGCTAGAATAGGTTAGGTTAGGTTAGGTTACGTTAGGTTAGTTTAAGTTAGGTTAGGTTAGGTTTGGTTAGCTTAGGTTAGGTTAGCTTAGGTTAGGTTAGGTTGGGTTGGGTTGGGTTAGGTTGGGTTAGGTTAGGTTAGGTTAGGTTAGGTTGGGTTAGGTTAGTTTAGGTTAGGTTAGGTTAGGTTGGGTTGGGTTGGGTTAGGTTAGGTTAGGTTAGGTTAGGTAAGGTTAGGTTAGGTTAGGTTAGGTTACGTTAGGTTAAGGTATGAACCGTCGTAAAACCGCATTAAACAATGTCACTTAGTGAGATGCAGTGTTTTTCACCTTTACAAGTTGGGGACTGTGATATCTAATGTGAAAGCGCTTGAAACAGTCATAATGTTGTAGAAAGCAATGTAAAGTAGCGAGTAAAACGTTTTCTAACGATAGAAGTGCGAAGGTTATGTTAGGTTGAGTTATGTTAGTTTAAGCTAGGTAGCGTCGTGCAACTACCAAAAACAACGTCATCTAACGAGATAGTGTTGTTTTATTGCGAGTACGAAACTGCGATAGGTGAAATGTTGTGAAAGCACACAAAACGGCATGAACAAGCCAAATACTGCGTTTTGTACCGTTACAAGTGCGAAACTGCTATGTTGTGATATTCTCGTTAAAGCGCATGCAAGCATCGTGAAACCTTAAAGAACGATGTCATTTAGCGAGATACAGCGTTCTGTACTGCAATAAGTTGGTGAAAAACTGTGAGGTTATGCAAATATCCTAATTGTGAACGAAACAGTGTAATAGAGCGTTTTTTAATACAAGTGCGAATGTTAGGTTAGGTTAAGATATGAACCGTCGTAAAACCGCATTAAACAATGTCACTTAGTGAGATGCAGTGTTTTTCACCATAACAAGTCGGGAACTGCGATATCTAATGTGAAAGCGCTTGCAAACGTCGTTAGGTTAGGTTAGGTTTGGTTAGGTTAGGTTAGGTTACGTTAGGTTAGGTTAGGTTAGGTTTGGTTAGGTTAGGTTAGGTTAGGTTAGGTTAGGGTATGTTAGGTAAGCTTTGGTTAGGTTAGGTTAGGTTAGGTTGGGTTAGGTAAGGTTAGGTTAGGTTAAGATATGAACCGCGCTAAAACCGCATTAAACAATGTCACTTAGTGAGATGCTGTGTTTTTCACCATTACAAGTCGGGAACTGCGATATCTAATGTGAAAGCGCATGAAACCGTCGTAATCTTGTAGAAAACATTGTAAAGTAGCGAATAAAACGTTTTCTAACGATAGAAGTGCGAAGGTTCGGTTAGTTTGAGCTAGGTAGCGTCGTGAAACCACCAAAAACGATGTCATCTAACGAGATAGTGTTGTTTTACTGCGAGTACGAAAGTGCGATAGGTGAAATATTGGGAAAGCACACAAAATGGCATGAACTAGCCAGATACTGCGTCTTGTGCCGTTACAAGTGCGAAACTGCTTTATTGTGATATTTTCGTTAAAGCGCATGCAAGTATCGTGAAACCTTAAAGAACGATGTCATTTAGCGAGATACAGCGTTCTGTACTGTAATAAGTTGGTGAGAAACTGTGAGGTCAAGCAAATATCGTAATTGTGAACGAAACAGTGTAATTGAGCGTATTTAGATACAAGTGCGAATGGTATGTTAGGTTGAGATATCAACCGTCGTAAAACCGCATTAAACAATGTCACTTAGTGAGATGTAGTGTTTTTCAACATTACAAGTCGGGAACTAGGATATCTAATGTGAAAGCGCATGAAACCGTCGTAATCTTGTAGAAAACATTGTAAAATTGCGAGTAAAACGTTTTCTAAAGATAAAAGTGCGAAGGTTAGCTTGAGTTATGTTAGTTTAAGCTATGTAGCGTCGTGAGACCACCAAAAAGGACGTCATCTAACGAGATAGTGTTGTTTTATTGCATGTACGAAACTGCAATAGGTGAAATGTTGTGAAAGTACACAAAACGGCTTGAACAAGCCAGATACTGCGTGTTCTACCGTTACAAGTGCGAAACTGCTATATTGTGATATTCTCGTTAAAGCGCATGCAAGCATCGTGAAACCTTAAAGAACAATGTCATTTAGCGAGATACAGCGTTCTGTACTGCAATAAGTTGGTGAAAAACTGAGGTTATGCAAGTATCGTAATTGTGAACAAAACAGTGTAATAGAGGGTTTTTAGATACAAGTGCGAATGTTAGGTTAGGTTAAGATATGAACCGTCGTAAAACCGCATTAAACAATGTCAATTACTGAGATGCAGTGTTTTTCACCATTTAAAGTGGGGAACTGCGATAGTTAATGTGAAAGCGCTTGCAACCGTCGTTAGGTTAGGTTAGGTTAGGTTAGGTTAGGTTTGGTTAGGTTAGGTTAGGTTAGGTTAGGTTAGATTAGGTTAGGTTGGGTTGAGTTGGGTTAGGTTAGGTTAGGTTAGGTTGGGTTAGGTTAGGTTAGGTTAGGTTAGGTTACGTTAGGTTAGGTTAGGTTAGGTTACGTTAGGTTAGGTTAGGTTAGGTTAGGTAAGGATAATTTGGTTAGGTTAGGTAAGGTTAGGTTAGGTTAGGTTAGGTTGGGTTGGGTGTTGTTGGGTTGGGTTGGGTTGGGTATGTTGGGTTAGGTTAGGTTAGGTTACGTTAGGTTAGGTTAGGTTAGGTTACGTTAGGTTATGTTAGGTTAGGTTAGGTTACGTTAGGTTAGGTTAGGTCAGGTAAGGTTAGGTTACGTTAGAATAGGTTAGGTTAGGTTAGATTACGTTAGGTTAGTTTAAGTTAGGTTAGGTTAGGTTTGGTTAGCTTAGGTTAGGTTAGCTTAGGTTAGGTTAGGTTGGGTTGGGTTGGGTTAGGTTGGGTTAGGTTAGGTTAGGTTAGGTTAGGTTGGGTTAGGTTAGTTTAGGTTAGGTTAGGTTAGGTTGGGTTGGGTTGGGTTAGGTTAGGTTAGGTTAGGTTAGGTAAGGTTAGGTTAGGTTAGGTTAGGTTACGTTAGGTTAAGGTATGAACCGTCGTAAAACCGCATTAAACAATGTCACATAGTGAGATGCAGTGTTTTTCACCTTTACAAGTTGGGAACTGTGATATCTAATGTGAAAGCGCTTGAAACCGTCATAATGTTGTAGAAAGCAATGTAAAATAGCGAGTAAAACGTTTTCTAACGATAGAAGTGCGAAGGTTATGTTAGGTTGAGTTATGTTAGTTTAAGCTAGGTAGCGTCGTGCAACTACCAAAAACAAAGTCATCTAACGAGATAGTGTTGTTTTATTGCGAGTACGAAACTGCGATAGGTGAAATGTTGTGAAAGCACACAAAACGGCATGAACAAGCCAAATACTGCGTGTTGTACCGTTACAAGTGCGAAACTGCTATGTTGTGATATTCTCGTTAAAGCGCATGCAAGCATCGTGAAACCTTAAAGCACGATGTCATTTAGCGAGATACAGCGTTCTGTACTGCAATAAGTTGGTGAAAAACTGTGAGGTCAAGCAAATATCGTAATTGTGAACGAAACAGTGTAATTGAGCGTATTTAGATACAAGTGCGAATGTTAGGTTAGGTTGAGTTATCAACCGTCGTAAAACCGCATTAAACAATGTCACTTAGTGAGATGTAGTGTTTTTCAACATTACAAGTCGGGAACTAGGATATCTAATGTGAAAGCGGATGAAACCGTCGTAATCTTGTAGAAAACATTGTAAAATTGCGAGTAAAACGTTTTCTAAAGATAAAAGTGCGAAGGTTAGCTTGAGTTATGTTAGTTTAAGCTATGTAGCGTCGTGAGACCACCAAAAAGGACGTCATCTAACGAGATAGTGTTGTTTTATTGCATGTACGAAACTGCAATAGGTGAAATGTTGTGAAAGTACACAAAACGGCTTGAACAAGCCAGATACTGCGTGTTGTACCGTTACAAGTGCGAAACTGCTATAATGGGATATTCTCGTTAAAGCGCATGCAAGCATCGTGAAACCTTAAAGAACGATGTCATTTAGCGAGATACAGCGTTCTGTACTGCAATAAGTTGCTGAAAAACTGTGAGGTTATGCAAATATCGTAATTGTGAACGAAACAGTGTAATAGAGCGTTTTTCAATACAACTACCAATGTTAGGTTAGGTGAAGATATGAACCGTCGTAAAATCGCATTAAACAATGTCACTTAGTGAGATGCAGTGTTTTTCACCATTACAAGTCGGGAACTGCGATATCTAATGTGAAAGCGCTTGCAAACGTCGTTAGGTTAGCTTAGGTTAGGTTAGGTTGGGTTGGGTTGGGTTAGGTTGGGTTAGGTTAGGTTAGGTTAGGTTAGGTTGGGTTAGGTTAGTTTAGGTTAGGTTAGGTTAGGTTGGGTTGGGTTGGGTTAGGTTAGGTTAGGTTAGGTTAGGTAAGGTTAGGTTAGGTTAGGTTAGGTTACGTTAGGTTAAGGTATGAACCGTCGTAAAACCGCATTAAACAATGTCACATAGTGAGATGCAGTGTTTTTCACCTTTACAAGTTGGGAACTGTGATATCTAATGTGAAAGCGCTTGAAACCGTCATAATGTTGTAGAAAGCAATGTAAAATAGCGAGTAAAACGTTTTCTAACGATAGAAGTGCGAAGGTTATGTTAGGTTGAGTTATGTTAGTTTAAGCTAGGTAGCGTCGTGCAACTACCAAAAACAACGTCATCTAACGAGATAGTGTTGTTTTATTGCGAGTACGAAACTGCGATAGGTGAAATGTTGTGAAAGCACACAAAACGGCATGAACAAGCCAAATACTGCGTGTTGTACCGTTACAAGCGCGAAACTGCTATGTTGTGATATTCTCGTTAAAGCGCATGCAAGCATCGTGAAACCTAAAGCACGATGTCATTTAGCGAGATACAGCGTTCTGTACTGCAATAAGTTGGTGAAAAACTGTGAGGTTATGCAAATATCCTAATTGTGAACGAAACAGTGTAATAGAGCGTTTTTTAATACAAGTGCGAATGTTAGGTTAGGTTAAGATATGAACCGTCGTAAAACCGCATTAAACAATGTCACTTAGTGAGATGCAGCGTTTTTCACCATTACAAGTCGGGAACTGCGATATCTAATGTGAAAGCGCTTGCAAACGTCGTTAGGTTAGGTTAGGTTTGGTTAGGTTAGGTTAGGTTACGTTAGGTTAGGTTAGGTTAGGTTTGGTTAGGTTAGGTTAGGTTAGGTTAGGTTAGGGTATGTTAGGTAAGGTTTGGTTAGGTTAGGTTAGGTTAGGCTGGGTTAGGTAAGGTTAGGTTAGGTTAAGATATGAACCGCGCTAAAACCGCATTAAACAATGTCACTTAGTGAGATGCTGTGTTTTTCACCATTACAAGTCGGGAACTGCGATATCTAATGTGAAAGCGCATGAAACCGTCGTAATCTTGTAGAAAACATTGTAAAGTAGCGAATAAAACGTTTTCTAACGATAGAAGTGCGAAGGTTCGGTTAGTTTGAGCTAGGTAGCGTCGTGAAACCACCAAAAACGATGTCATCTAACGAGATAGTGTTCTTTTATTGCGAGTACGAAACTGCGATAGGTGAATTATTGGGAAAGCACACAAAATGGCATGAACTAGCCAGATACTGCGTCTTGTGCCGTTACAAGTGCGAAACTGCTTTATTGTGATATTCTCGTTAAAGCGCATGCAAGTATTGTGAAACCTTAAAGAACGATGTCATTTAGCGAGATACAGCGTTCTGTACTGTAATAAGTTGGTGAGAAACTGTGAGGTCAAGCAAATATCGTAATTGTGAACGAAACAGTGTAATTGAGCGTATTTAGATACAAGTGCGAATGTTAGGTTAGGTTGAGATATCAACCGTCGTAAAACCGCATTAAACAATGTCACTTAGTGAGATGTAGTGTTTTTCAACATTACAAGTCGGGAACTACGATATCTAATGTGAAAGCGCATGAAACCGTCGTAATCTTGTAGAAAACATTGTAAAGTGGCGAGTAAAACGTTTTCTAACGATAGAAGTGCGAAGGTTAGGTTAGGTTAGGTTAGTTTAAGCTAGGTAGCGTCGTGAAACTACCAAAAACGACGTCATCTAACGAGATAGTGTTGTTTTATAGCGAGTATTAAACTGCGATAGGTGAAATGTGAAAGCACACAAAACGGCATGAACAAGCCAAATACTGCGTGTTCTACCGTTACAAGTGCGAAACTGCTATATTGTGATATTCTCGTTAAAGCGCATGCAAGCATCGTGAAACCTTAAAGAACAATGTCATTTAGCGAGATACAGCGTTCTGTACTGCAATAAGTTGGTGAAAAACTGTGAGGTTATGCAAATATCCTAATTGTGAACGAAACAGTGTAATAGAGCGTTTTTTAATACAAGTGCGAATGTTAGGTTAGGTTAAGATATGAACCGTCGTAAAACCGCATTAAACAATGTCACTTAGTGAGATGCAGTGTTTTTCACCATTACAAGTCGGGAACTGCGATATCTAATGTGAAAGCGCTTGCAAACGTCGTTAGGTTAGGTTAGGTTTGGTTAGGTTAGGTTAGGTTACGTTAGGTTAGGTTAGGTTAGGTTTGGTTAGGTTAGGTTAGGTTAGGTTAGGTTAGGGTATGTTAGGTAAGGTTTGGTTAGGTTAGGTTAGGTTAGGCTGGGTTAGGTAAGGTTAGGTTAGGTTAAGATATGAACCGCGCTAAAACCGCATTAAACAATGTCACTTAGTGAGATGCTGTGTTTTTCACCATTACAAGTCGGGAACTGCGATATCTAATGTGAAAGCGCATGAAACCGTCGTAATCTTGTAGAAAACATTGTAAAGTAGCGAATAAAACGTTTTCTAACGATAGAAGTGCGAAGGTTCGGTTAGTTTGAGCTAGGTAGCGTCGTGAAACCACCAAAAACGATGTCATCTAACGAGATAGTGTTCTTTTATTGCGAGTACGAAACTGCGATAGGTGAATTATTGGGAAAGCACACAAAATGGCATGAACTAGCCAGATACTGCGTCTTGTGCCGTTACAAGTGCGAAACTGCTTTATTGTGATATTCTCGTTAAAGCGCATGCAAGTATTGTGAAACCTTAAAGAACGATGTCATTTAGCGAGATACAGCGTTCTGTACTGTAATAAGTTGGTGAGAAACTGTGAGGTCAAGCAAATATCGTAATTGTGAACGAAACAGTGTAATTGAGCGTATTTAGATACAAGTGCGAATGTTAGGTTAGGTTGAGCTATCAACCGTCGTAAAACCGCATTAAACAATGTCACTTAGTGAGATGTAGTGTTTTTCAACATTACAAGTCGGGAACTACGATATCTAATGTGAAAGCGCATGAAACCGTCGTAATCTTGTAGAAAACATTGTAAAGTGGCGAGTAAAACGTTTTCTAACGATAGAAGTGCGAAGGTTAGGTTAGGTTAGGTTAGTTTAAGCTAGGTAGCGTCGTGAAACTACCAAAAACGACGTCATCTAACGAGATAGTGTTGTTTTATAGCGAGTATTAAACTGCGATAGGTGAAATGTGAAAGCACACAAAACGGCATGAACAAGCCAAATACTGCGTGTTCTACCGTTACAAGTGCGAAACTGCTATATTGTGATATTCTCGTTAAAGCGCATGCAAGCATCGTGAAACCTTAAAGAACAATGTCATTTAGCGAGATACAGCGTTCTGTACTGCAATAAGTTGGTGAAAAACTGAGGTTATGCAAGTATCGTAATTGTGAACAAAACAGTGTAATAGAGGGTTTTTAGATACAAGTGCGAATGTTAGGTTAGGTTAAGATATGAACTGTCGTAAAACCGCATTAAACAATGTCAATTACTGAGATGCAGTGTTTTTCACCATTAAAAGTGGGGAACTGCGATATTTAATGTGAAAGCGCTTGCAACCGTCGTTAGGTTAGGTTAGGTAGGTTAGGTTAGGTTTGGTTAGGTTAGGTTAGGTTAGGTTAGATTAGGTTAGGTTGGGTTGAGTTGGGTTAGGTTAGGTTAGGTTAGGTTAGGTTGGGTTAGGTTAGGTTAGGTTAGGTTAGGTTACGTTACGTTAGGTTAGGTTAGGTTAGGTTACGTTAGGTTAGATTAGGTTAGGTTACGTTAGGTTAGGTTAGGTTAGGTTAGGTAAGGATAATTTGGTTAGGTTAGGTAAGGTAAGGTTAGGTTAGGTTAGGTTAGGTTGGGTTGGGTGTTGTTGGGTTGGGTTGGGTTGGGTTAGGTTGGGTTAGGTTAGGTTAGGTTACGTTAGGTTAGGTTAGTTTAGGTTACGTTAGGTTATGTTAGGTTAGGTTAGGTTACGTTAGGTTAGGTTAGGTCAGGTAAGGTTAGGTTACGCTAGAATAGGTTAGGTTAGGTTAGGTTACGTTAGGTTAGTTTAAGTTAGGTTAGGTTAGGTTTGGTTAGCTTAGGTTAGGTTAGCTTAGGTTAGGTTAGGTTGGGTTGGGTTGGGTTAGGTTGGGTTAGGTTAGGTTAGGTTAGGTTAGGTTGGGTTAGGTTAGTTTAGGTTAGGTTAGGTTAGGTTAGGTTAGGTTGGGTTGGGTTGGGTTAGGTTAGGTTAGGTTAGGTTAGGTAAGGTTAGGTTAGGTTAGGTTAGGTTACGTTAGGTTAAGGTATGAACCGTCGTAAAACCGCATTAAACAATGTCACTTAGTGAGATGCAGTGTTTTTCACCTTTACAAGTTGGGGACTGTGATATCTAATGTGAAAGCGCTTGAAACAGTCATAATGTTGTAGAAAGCAATGTAAAGTAGCGAGTAAAACGTTTTCTAACGATAGAAGTGCGAAGGTTATGTTAGGTTGAGTTATGTTAGTTTAAGCTAGGTAGCGTCGTGCAACTACCAAAAACAACGTCATCTAACGAGATAGTGTTGTTTTATTGCGAGTACGAAACTGCGATAGGTGAAATGTTGTGAAAGCACACAAAACGGCATGAACAAGCCAAATACTGCGTTTTGTACCGTTACAAGTGCGAAACTGCTATGTTGTGATATTCTCGTTAAAGCGCATGCAAGCATCGTGAAACCTTAAAGAACGATGTCATTTAGCGAGATACAGCGTTCTGTACTGCAATAAGTTGGTGAAAAACTGTGAGGTTATGCAAATATCCTAATTGTGAACGAAACCGTGTAATAGAGCGTTTTTTAATACAAGTGCGAATGTTAGGTTAGGTTAAGATATGAACCGTCGTAAAACCGCATTAAACAATGTCACTTAGTGAGATGCAGTGTTTTTCACCATAACAAGTCGGGAACTGCGATATCTAATGTGAAAGCGCTTGCAAACGTCGTTAGGTTAGGTTAGGTTTGGTTAGGTTAGGTTAGGTTACGTTAGGTTAGGTTAGGTTAGGTTTGGTTAGGTTAGGTTAGGTTAGGTTAGGTTAGGGTATGTTAGGTAAGCTTTGGTTAGGTTAGGTTAGGTTAGGTTGGGTTAGGTAAGGTTAGGTTAGGTTAAGATATGAACCGCGCTAAAACCGCATTAAACAATGTCACTTAGTGAGATGCTGTGTTTTTCACCATTACAAGTCGGGAACTGCGATATCTAATGTGAAAGCGCATGAAACCGTCGTAATCTTGTAGAAAACATTGTAAAGTAGCGAATAAAACGTTTTCTAACGATAGAAGTGCGAAGGTTCGGTTAGTTTGAGCTAGGTAGCGTCGTGAAACCACCAAAAACGATGTCATCTAACGAGATAGTGTTGTTTTACTGCGAGTACGAAAGTGCGATAGGTGAAATATTGGGAAAGCACACAAAATGGCATGAACTAGCCAGATACTGCGTCTTGTGCCGTTACAAGTGCGAAACTGCTTTATTGTGATATTTTCGTTAAAGCGCATGCAAGTATCGTGAAACCTTAAAGAACGATGTCATTTAGCGAGATACAGCGTTCTGTACTGTAATAAGTTGGTGAGAAACTGTGAGGTCAAGCAAATATCGTAATTGTGAACGAAACAGTGTAATTGAGCGTATTTAGATACAAGTGCGAATGGTATGTTAGGTTGAGATATCAACCGTCGTAAAACCGCATTAAACAATGTCACTTAGTGAGATGTAGTGTTTTTCAACATTACAAGTCGGGAACTAGGATATCTAATGTGAAAGCGCATGAAACCGTCGTAATCTTGTAGAAAACATTGTAAAATTGCGAGTAAAACGTTTTCTAAAGATAAAAGTGCGAAGGTTAGCTTGAGTTATGTTAGTTTAAGCTATGTAGCGTCGTGAGACCACCAAAAAGGACGTCATCTAACGAGATAGTGTTGTTTTATTGCATGTACGAAACTGCAATAGGTGAAATGTTGTGAAAGTACACAAAACGGCTTGAACAAGCCAGATACTGCGTGTTCTACCGTTACAAGTGCGAAACTGCTATATTGTGATATTCTCGTTAAAGCGCATGCAAGCATCGTGAAACCTTAAAGAACAATGTCATTTAGCGAGATACAGCGTTCTGTACTGCAATAAGTTGGTGAAAAACTGAGGTTATGCAAGTATCGTAATTGTGAACAAAACAGTGTAATAGAGGGTTTTTAGATACAAGTGCGAATGTTAGGTTAGGTTAAGATATGAACCGTCGTAAAACCGCATTAAACAATGTCAATTACTGAGATGCAGTGTTTTTCACCATTTAAAGTGGGGAACTGCGATATTTAATGTGAAAGCGCTTGCAACCGTCGTTAGGTTAGGTTAGGTTAGGTTAGGTTAGGTTTGGTTAGGTTAGGTTAGGTTAGGTTAGGTTAGATTAGGTTAGGTTGGGTTGAGTTGGGTTAGGTTAGGTTAGGTTAGGTTGGGTTAGGTTAGGTTAGGTTAGGTTAGGTTACGTTAGGTTAGGTTAGGTTAGGTTACGTTAGGTTAGGTTAGGTTAGGTTAGGTAAGGATAATTTGGTTAGGTTAGGTAAGGTTAGGTTAGGTTAGGTTAGGTTGGGTTGGGTGTTGTTGGGTTGGGTTGGGTTGGGTATGTTGGGTTAGGTTAGGTTAGGTTACGTTAGGTTAGGTTAGGTTAGGTTACGTTAGGTTATGTTAGGTTAGGTTAGGTTACGTTAGGTTAGGTTAGGTCAGGTAAGGTTAGGTTACGTTAGAATAGGTTAGGTTAGGTTAGATTACGTTAGGTTAGTTTAAGTTAGGTTAGGTTAGGTTTGGTTAGCTTAGGTTAGGTTAGCTTAGGTTAGGTTAGGTTGGGTTGGGTTGGGTTAGGTTGGGTTAGGTTAGGTTAGGTTAGGTTAGGTTGGGTTAGGTTAGTTTAGGTTAGGTTAGGTTAGGTTAGGTTGGGTTGGGTTGGGTTAGGTTAGGTTAGGTTAGGTTAGGTTAGGTAAGGTTAGGTTAGGTTAGGTTAGGTTACGTTAGGTTAAGGTATGAACCGTCGTAAAACGGCATTAAACAATGTCACTTAGTGAGATGCAGTGTTTTTCACCATAACAAGTCGGGAACTGCGATATCTATTCTGAAAGCGCTTGCAAACGTCGTTAGGTTAGGTTAGGTTTGGTTAGGTTAGGTTAGGTTAGGTTACGTTAGGTTAGGTTAGGTTTGGTTAGGTTAGGTTAGGTTAGGTTAGGTTAGGGTATGTTAGGTAAGCTTTGGTTAGGTTAGGTTAGGTTAGGTTGGGTTAGGTAAAGTTAGGTTAGGTTAAGATATGAACCGCGCTAAAACCGCATTAAACAATGTCACTTAGTGAGATGCTGTGTTTTTCACCATTACAAGTCGGGAACTGCGATATCTAATGTGAAAGCGCATGAAACCGTCGTAATCTTGTAGAAAACATTGTAAAGTAGCGAATAAAACGTTTTCTAACGATAGAAGTGCGAAGGTTCGGTTAGTTTGAGCTAGGTAGCGTCGTGAAACCACCAAAAACGATGTCATCTAACGAGATAGTGTTGTTTTACTGCGAGTACGAAACTGCGATAGGTGAAATATTGGGAAAGCACACAAAATGGCATGAACTAGCCAGATACTGCGTCTTGTGCCGTTACAAGTGCGAAACTGCTTTATTGTGATATTTTCGTTAAAGCGCATGCAAGTATCGTGAAACCTTAAAGAACGATGTCATTTAGCGAGATACAGCGTTCTGTACTGTAATAAGTTGGTGAGAAACTGTGAGGTCAAGCAAATATCGTAATTGTGAACGAAACAGTGTAATTGAGCGTATTTAGATACAAGTGCGAATGTTAGGTTAGGTTGAGATATCAACCGTCGTAAAACCGCATTAAACAATGTCACTTAGTGAGATGTAGTGTTTTTCAACATTACAAGTCGGGAACTAGGATATCTAATGTGAAAGCGCATGAAACCGTCGTAATCTTGTAGAAAACATTGTAAAATTGCGAGTAAAACGTTTTCTAAAGATAAAAGTGCGAAGGTTAGCTTGAGTTATGTTAGTTTAAGCTATGTAGCGTCGTGAGACCACCAAAAAGGACGTCATCTAACGAGATAGTGTTGTTTTATTGCATGTACGAAACTGCAATAGGTGAAATGTTGTGAAAGTACACAAAACGGCTTGAACAAGCCAGATACTGCGTGTTGTACCGTTACAAGTGCGAAACTGCTATAATGTGATATTCTCGTTAAAGCGCATGCAAGCATCGTGAAACCTTAAAGAACGATGTCATTTAGCGAGATACAGCGTTCTGTACTGCAATAAGTTGGTGAAAAACTGTGAGGTTATGCAAATATCGTAATTGTGAACGAAACAGTGTAATAGAGCGTTTTTCAATACAAGTACCAATGTTAGGTTAGGTGAAGATATGAACCGTCGTAAAACCGCATTAAACAATGTCACTTAGTGAGATGCAGTGTTTTTCACCATTACAAGTCGGGAACTGCGATATCTAATGTGAAAGCGCTTGCAAACGTCGTTAGGTTAGGTTAGGTTAGATTAGGTTATGTTAGGTTAGGTTGGGTTAGGTTAGGTTAGGTTTGGTTAGGTTAGGTTAGGTTAGGTTAGGTTGGGTTAGGTAAGGTTAGATGAGGTTAGGATATGAACCGCGCTAAAACCGCAATAAACAATGTCACTTAGTGAGATGCTGTGTTTTTCACCATTACAAGTCGGGAACTGCGATATCTAATGTGAAAGCGCGTGAAACCGTCGTAATCTTGTAGAAAACATTGTAAAGTAGCGAATAAAACGTTTTCTAACGATAGAAGTGCGAAGGTTCGGTTAGGTTGAGTTATGTTAGTTTAAGCTAGGTAGCGTCGTGAAACCACCAAAAACGACGTCATCTAACGAGATAGTGTTGTTTTATTGCGAGTACGAAACTGCGATAGGTAAAATGTGAAAGCACACAAAATGGCATGAACAAGCCAAATACTGCGTGTTGTACCGTTACAATTGCGAAACTGCTATGTTGTGACATTCTCGGTAAAGCGCATGCAAGTATCGTGAAACCTTAAAGAACGATGTCATTTAGCGAGATACAGCGTTCTGTACTGTAATAAGTTGGTGAGAAACTGTGAGGTCAAGCAAATATCGTAATTGTGAACGAAACAGTGTAATTGAGCGTCTTTAGATACAAGTGCGAATGTTAGGTTAGGTTGACATATCAACCGTCGTAAAACCGCCTTAAACAATGTCACTTAGTGAGATGTAGTGTTTTTCAACATTACAAGTCGGGAACTACGATATCTAATGTGAAAGCGCATGAAACCGTCGTAATCTTGTAGAAAACATTGTAAAGTGGCGAGCAAAACGTTTTCTAACGATAGAAGTGCGAAGGTTAGGTTAGGTTAGGTTAGTTTAAGCTAGGTAGCGTCGTGAAACTACCAAAAACGACGTCATCTAACGAGATAGTGTTGTTTTATAGCGAGTATTAAACTGCGATAGGTGAAATGTGAAAGCACACAAAACGGCATGAACAAGCCAAATACTGCGTGTTCTACCGTTACAAGTGCGAAACTGCTATATTGTGATATTCTCGTTTAAGCGCATGCAAGCATCGTGAAACCTTAAAGAACAATGTCATTTAGCGAGATACAGCGTTCTGTACTGCAATAAGTTGGTGAAAAAATGAGGTTATGCAAGTATCGTAATTGTGAACAAAACAGTGTAATAGAGGGTTTTTAGATACAAGTGCGAATGTTAGGTTAGGTTAAGATATGAACCGTCGTAAAACCGCATTAAACAATGTCAATTACTGAGATGCAGTGTTTTTCACCATTTAAAGTGGGGAACTGCGATATTTAATGTGAAAGCGCTTGCAACCGTCGTTAGGTTAGGTTAGGTTAGGTTAGGTTAGGTTAGGTTTGGTTAGGTTAGGTTAGGTTAGATTAGGTTAGGTTGGGTTGAGTTGGGTTAGGTTAGGTTAGGTTAGGTTAGGTTGGGTTAGGTTAGGTTAGGTTAGGTTAGGTTACGTTAGGTTAGGTTAGGTTAGGTTACGTTAGGTTAGGTTAGGTTAGGTTACGTTAGGTTAGGTTAGGTTAGGTAAGGATAATTTGGTTAGGTTAGGTTAGGTTAGGTTAGGTTAGGTTGGGTTGGGTGTTGTTGGGTTGGGTTGGGTTGGGTATGTTGGGTTAGGTTAGGTTAGGTTACGTTAGGTTAGGTTAGGTTAGGTTACGTTAGGTTACGTTAGGTTAGGTTAGGTTACGTTAGGTTAGGTTAGGTCAGGTAAGGTTAGGTTACGTTAGAATAGGTTAGGTTAGGTTAGGTTACGTTAGGTTAGTTTAAGTTAGGTTAGGTTAGGTTTGGTTAGCTTAGGTTAGGTTAGCTTAGGTTAGGTTAGGTTGGGTTGGGTTGGGTTAGGTTGGGTTAGGTTAGGTTAGGTTAGGTTGGGTTAGGTTAGTTTAGGTTAGGTTAGGTAAGGTTAGGTTGGGTTGGGTTAGGTAAGGTTAGGTTAGGTTAAGATATGAACCGCGCTAAAACCGCATTAAACAATGTCTCTTAGTGAGATGCTGTGTTTTTCACCATTACAAGTCGGGAACTGCGATATCTAATGTGAAAGCGCATGAAACCGTCGTAATCTTGTAGAAAACATTGTAAAGTAGCGAATAAAACGTTTTCTAACGATAGAAGTGCGAAGGTTCGGTTAGTTTGAACTAGGTAGCGTCGTGAAACCACCAAAAACGATGTCATCTAACGAGATAGTGTTGTTTTATTGCGAGTACGAAACTGCGATAGGTGAAATATTGGGAAAGCACACAAAATGGCATGAACTAGCCAGATACTGCGTCTTGTGCCGTTACAAGTGCGAAACTGCTTTATTGTGATATTTTCGTTAAAGCGCATGCAAGTATCGTGAAACCTTAAAGAACGATGTCATTTAGCGAGATACAGCGTTCTGTACTGTAATAAGTTGGTGAGAAACTGTGAGGTCAAGCAAATATCGTAATTGTGAACGAAACAGTGTAATTGAGCGTATTTAGATACAAGTGCGAATGTTAGGTTAGGTTGAGATATCAACCGTCGTAAAACCGCATTAAACAATGTCACTTAGTGAGATGTAGTGTTTTTCAACATTACAAGTCGGGAACTAGGATATCTAATGTGAAAGCGCATGAAACCGTCGTAATCTTGTAGAAAACATTGTAAAATTGCGAGTAAAACGTTTTCTAAAGATAGAAGTGTGAAGGTTAGCTTGAGTTATGTTAGTTTAAGCTATGTAGCGTCGTGAGACCACCAAAAAGGACGTCATCTAACGAGATAGTGTTGTTTTATTGCATGTACGAAACTGCAATAGGTGAATTGTGAAAGTACACAAAACGGCTTGAACAAGCCAGATACTGCGTGTTGTACCGTTACAAGTGCGAAACTGCTATAATGTGATATTCTCGTTAAAGCGCATGCAAGCATCGTGAAACCTTAAAGAACGATGTCATTTAGCGAGATACAGCGTTCTGTACTGCAATAAGTTGGTGAAATCTGTGAGGTTATGCAAATATCGTAATTGTGAACGAAACAGTGTAATAGAGCGTTTTTCAATACAAGTACCAATGTTAGGTTAGGTGAAGATATGAACCGTCGTAAAACCGCATTAAACAATGTCACTTAGTGAGATGCAGTGTTTTTCACCATTACAAGTCGGGAACTGCGATATCTAATGTGAAAGCGCTTGCAAACGTCGTTAGGTTAGGTTAGGTTAGGTTAGGTTAGGTTAGGTTACGTTAGGTTAGGTTTGGTTAGGTTAGGTTAGGTTATGTTAGGTTAGGTTGGGTTAGGTTAGGTTAGGTTAGGTTAGGTTAGGTTAAGATATGAACCGCGCTAAAACCGCATTAAACAATGTCACTTAGTGAGATGCAGTGTTTTTCACCTTTACAAGTTGGGAACTGCGATATCTAATGCCAAAACACGTTGGTGGGCTAGTTGGTTTGAATCCATTAAGAGTGAGTAAGCGCACAACAGACAAGGACGTAGAAGAGACAGACACATACAGACACATACATCGTAATGTTGTTGAAAGCAATGTAAAGTAGCGAGTAAAACGTTTTCTAACGATAGAAGTGCAAAGGTTATGTTAGGTTGAGTTATGTTAGTTTAAGCTAGGTAGCGTCGTGAAACCACCAAAAACGACGTCATCTAACGAGATAGTGTTGTTTTATTGCGAGTACGAAACTGCGATAGGTAAAATGTGAAAGCACACAAAACGGCATGAACAAGCCAAATACTGCGTGTTGTACCGTTACAAGTGCGAAACTGCTATGTTGTGACATTCTCGGTAAAGCGCATGCAAGTATCGTGAAACCTTAAAGAACGATGTCATTTAGCGAGATACAGCGTTCTGTACTGTAATAAGTTGGTGAGAAACTGTGAGGTCAAGCAAATATCGTAATTGTGAACGAAACAGTGTAATTGAGCGTCTTTAGATACAAGTGCGAATGTTAGGTTAGGTTGACATATCAACCGTCGTAAAACCGCATTAAACAATGTCACTTAGTGAGATGTAGTGTTTTTCAACATTACAAGTCGGGAACTACGATATCTAATGTGAAAGCGCATGAAACCGTCGTAATCTTGTAAAAAACATTGTAAAGTTGCGAGTAAAACGTTTTCTAACGTAGAAGTGCGAAGGTTAGGTTAGGTTAGGTTAGTTTAAGCTAGGTAGCGTCGTGAAACTACCAAAAACGACGTCATCTAACGAGATAGTGTTGTTTTATTGCGAGTATTAAGCTGCGATAGGTGAAATGTTGTGAATGCACACAAAACGGCATGAACAAGCCAAATACTGCGTGTTCTACCGTTACAAGTGCGAAACTGCTATATTGTGATATTCTCGTTAAAGCGCATGCAAGCATCGTGAAACCTTAAAGAACAATGTCATTTAGCGAGATACAGCGTTCTGTACTGCAATAAGTTGGTGAAAAACTGTGAGGTTATGTAAATATCGTAATTGTGAACGAAACAGTGTAATAGAGCGTTTTTCAATACAAGTACGAATGTTAGGTTAGGTTAAGATATGAACCGTCGTAAAACCGCATTAAACACTGTCACTTAGTGAGATGCAGTGTTTTTCACCATTACAAGTCGGGAACTGCGATATCTAATGTGAAAGCGCTTGCAAACGTCGTTAGGTTAGGTTAGGTTAGGTTAGGTTAGGTTAGGTTACGTTAGGTTAGGTTTGGTTAGGTTAGGTTAGGTTAGGTTATGTTAGGTTAGGTTGGGTTAGGTTAGGTTAGGTTACGTTAGGTTAAGGTATGAACCGTCGTAAAACCGCAATAAACAATGTCACTTAGTGAGATGCAGTGTTTTTCACCTTTACAAGTTGGGAACTGTGATATCTAATGTGAATGCGCTTGAAACCGTCGTAATGTTGTAGAAAGCAATGTAAAGTAGCGAGTAAAACGTTTTCTAACGATAGAAGTGCGAAGGTTATGTTAGGTTGAGTTATGTTAGTTTAAGCTAGGTAGCGTCGTGAAACCACCAAAAACGACGTCATCTAACGAGATAGTGTTGTTTTATTGCGAGTACGAAACTGCGATAGGTAAAATGTTGTGAAAGCACACAAAACGGCATGAACAAGCCAAATACTGCGTGTTGTACCGTTACAAGTGCGAAACTGCTATGTTGTGACACTCTCGGTAAAGCGCATGCAAGTATCGTGAAACCTTAAAGAACGATGTCATTTAGCGAGATACAGCGTTCTGTACTGTAATAAGTTGGTGAGAAACTGTGAGGTCAAGCAAATATCGTAATTGTGAACGAAACAGTGTAATTGAGCGTTTTTAGATACAAGTGCGAATGTTAGGTTAAGATATGAACCGTCGTAAAACCGCATTAAACAATGTCAATTACTGAGATGCAGTGTTTTTCACCATTAAAAGTGGGGAACTGCGATATTTAATGTGAAAGCGCTTGCAACCGTCGTTAGGTTAGGTTAGGTTAGGTTAGGTTAGGTCAGGTAAGGTTAGGTTACGTTAGAATAGGTTAGGTTAGGTTAGGTTACGTTAGGTTAGTTTAAGTTAGGTTAGGTTAGGTTTGGTTAGCTTAGGTTAGGTTAGCTTAAGTTAGGATGGTTGGGTTGGGTTGGGTTAGGTTGGGTTAGGTTAGGTTAGGTTAGGTTAGGTTGGGTTAGGTTAGTTTAGGTTAGGTTAGGTTAGGTTAGGTTGGGTTGGGTTGGGTTAGGTTAGGTTAGGTTAGGTAAGGTTAGGTTAGGTTAGGTTAGGTTACGTTAGGTTAAGGTATGAACCGTCGTAAAACCGCATTAAACAATGTCACATAGTGAGATGCAGTGTTTTTCACCTTTACAAGTTGGGAACTGTGATATCTAATGTGAAAGCGCTTGAAACCGTCATAATGTTGTAGAAAGCAATGTAAAATAGCGAGTAAAACGTTTTCTAACGATAGAAGTGCGAAGGTTATGTTAGGTTGAGTTATGTTAGTTTAAGCTAGGTAGCGTCGTGCAACTACCAAAAACAACGTCATCTAACGAGATAGTGTTGTTTTATTGCGAGTACGAAACTGCGATAGGTGAAATATTGGGAAAGCACACAAAATGGCATGAACTAGCCAGATACTGCGTCTTGTGCCGTTACAAGTGCGAAACTGCTTTATTGTGATATTTTCGTTAAAGCGCATGCAAGTATCGTGAAACCTTAAAGAACAATGTCATTTAGCGAGATACAGCGTTCTGTACTGTAAAAAGTTGGTGAGAAACTGTGAGGTCAAGCAAATATCGTAATTGTGAACGAAACAGTGTAATTGAGCGTATTTAGATACAAGTGCGAATGTTAGGTTAGGTTGAGTTATCAACCGTCGTAAAACCGCATTAAACAATGTCACTTAGTGAGATGTAGTGTTTTTCAACATTACAAGTCGGGAACTAGGATATCTAATGTGAAAGCGCATGAAACCATCGTAATCTTGTAGAAAACATTGTAAAATTGCGAGTAAAACGTTTTCTAAAGATAAAAGTGCGAAGGTTAGCTTGAGTTATGTTAGTTTAAGCTATGTAGCGTCGTGAGACCACCAAAAAGGACGTCATCTAACGAGATAGTGTTGTTTTATTGCATGTACGAAACTGCAATAGGTGAAATGTTGTGAAAGTACACAAAACGGCTTGAACAAGCCAGATACTGCATGTTGTACCGTTACAAGTGCGAAACTGCTATAATGTGATATTCTCGTTAAAGCGCATGCAAGCTTCGTGAAACCGTAAAGAACGATGTCATTTAGCGAGATACAGCGTTCTGTACTGCAATAATTTGGTGAAAAACTGTGAGGTTATGCAAATATCGTAATTGTGAACAAAACAGTGTAATAGAGCGTTTTTCAATACAAGTACCAATGTTAGGTTAGGTGAAGATATGAACCGTCGTAAAATCGCATTAAACAGTGTCACTTAGTGAGATGCAGTGTTTTTCACCATTACAAGTCGGGAACTGCGATATCTAATGTGAAAGCGCTTGCAAACGTCGTTAGGTTAGGTTAGGTTAGGTTAGGTTACGTTAGGTTAGGTTTGGTTAGGTTAGGTTAGGTTATGTTAGGTTAGGTTGGGTTAGGTTAGGTTAGGTTAAGATATGAACCGCGCTAAAACCGCATTAAACAATGTCACTTAGGGAGATGCAGTGTTTTTCACCTTTACAAGTTGGGAACTGCGATATCTAATGTGAAAGCGCTTGAAACCATCGTAATGTTGTTGAAAGCAATGTAAAGTAGCGAGTAAAACGTATTCTAACGATAGAAGTGCAAAGGTTATGTTAGGTTGAGTTATGTTAGTTTAAGCTAGGTAGCGTCGTGAAACCACCAAAAACGACGTCATCTAACGAGATAGTGTTGTTTTATTGCGAGTACGAAACTGCGATAGGTAAAATGTTGTGAAAGCACACAAAATGGCATGAACAAGCCAAATACTGCGTGTTGTACCGTTACAAGTGCGAAACTGCTATGTTGTGACATTCTCGGTAAAGCGCATGCAAGTATCGTGAAACCTTAAAGAACGATGTCATTTAGCGAGATACAGCGTTCTGTACTGTAATAAGTTGGTGAGAAACTGTGAGGTCAAGCAAATATCGTAATTGTGAACAAAACAGTGTAATTGAGCGTCTTTAGATACAAGTGCGAATGTTAGGTTAGGTTGACATATCAACCTTCGTAAAACAGCATTAAACAATGTCACTTAGTGAGATGTAGTGTTTTTCACCATTACAAGTCGGGAACTGCGATATCTAATGTGAAAGCGCTTGCAAACGTCGTTAGGTTAGGTTAGGTTAGGTTAGGTTAGGTTAGGTTACGTTAGGTTAGGTTTGGTTAGGTTAGGTTAGGTTATGTTAGGTTAGGTTGGATTAGGTTAGGTTAGGTTAAGATATGAACCGCGCTAAAACCGCATTAAACAATGTCACTTAGGGAGATGCAGTGTTTTTCACCTTTACAAGTTGGGAACTGCGATATCTAATGTGAAAGCGCTTGAAACCATCGTAATGTTGTTGAAAGCAATGTAAAGTAGCGAGTAAAACGTATTCTAACGATAGAAGTGCAAAGGTTATGTTAGGTTGAGTTATGTTAGTTTAAGCTAGGTAGCGTCGTGAAACTACCAAAAACGACGTCATCAAACGAGATAGTGTTGTTTTATTGCGAGTATTAAACTGCGATAGGTGAAATGTTGTGAAAGCACACAAAACGGCATGAACAAGCCAAATACTGCGTGTTCTACCGTTACAAGTGCGAAACTGCTATATTGTGATATTCTCGTTAAAGCGCATGCAAGCATCGTGAAACCTTAAAGAACAATGTCATTTAGCGAGATACAGCGTTCTGTACTGCAATAAGTTGGTGAAAAACTGTGAGGTTATGCAAATATCGTAATTGTGAACAAAACAGTGTAGTAGAGCGTTTTTTGATACAAGTGCGAATGTTAGGTTAGGTTAAGATATGAACCGTCGTAAAACCGCATTAAACAATGTCAATTACTGAGATGCAGTGTTTTTCACCATTAAAAGTGGGGAACTGCGATATTTAATGTGAAAGCGCTTGCAACCGTCGTTAGGTTAGGTTAGGTTAGGTTAGGTTAGGTTAGGTTTGGTTAGGTTAGGTTAGGTTAGGTTAGGTTACATTAGGTTAGGTTGGGTTGAGTTGGGTTAGGTTAGGTTAGGTTAGGTTAGGTTGGGTTAGGTTAGGTTAGTTTAGGTTAGGTTACGTTAGGTTAGGTTAGGTTAGGTAAGGATAATTTGGTTAGGTTAGGTAAGGTTAGGTTAGGTTAGGTTAGGTTGGGTTGGGTGTTGTTGGTTTGGGTTGGGTTGGGTTAGGTTGGGTTAGGTTAGGTTAGGTTACGTTAGGTTAGGTTAGGTTAGGTTACGTTAGGTTATGTTAGGTTAGGTTAGGTTACGTTAGGTTAGGTTAGGTCAGGTAAGGTTAGGTTACGTTAGAATAGGTTAGGTTAGGTCACGTTAGGTTAGGTTAAGTTAGGTTAGGTTAGGTTAGGTTTGGTTAGGTTAGGTTAGGTTAGCTTAGGTTAGGTTAGGTTGGGTTGGGTTGGGTTAGGTTGGGTTAGGTTAGGTTAGGTTAGGTTAGCTTGGGTTAGGTTAGTTTAGGTTAGGTTAGGTTAGGTTAGGTTGGGTTGGGTTGGGTTAGGTTAGGTTAGGTTAGGTAAGGTTAGGTTAGGTTAGGTTAGGTTAGGTTAAGGTATGAATCGTCGTAAAACCGCATTAAACAATGTCACTTAGTGAGATGCAGTGTTTTTCACCTTTACAAGTTGGGAACTGTGATATCTAATGTGAAAGCGCTTGAAACCGTCGTAATGTTGTAGAAAGCAATCTAAAGTAGCGAGTAAAACGTTTTCTAACGATAGAAGTGCGAAGGTCATGTTAGGTTGAGTTATGTTAGTTTAAGCTAGGTAGCGTCGTGAAACTACCAAAAACAACATAATCTAACGAGATAGTGTTGTTTTATTGCGAGTACGAAACTGCGATAGGTGAAATGTTGTGAAAGCACACAAAACGGCATGAACAAGCCAAATACTGCGTGTTGTACCGTTACAAGTGCGAAACTGCTATGTTGTGATATTCTCGTTAAAGCGCATGCAAGCATCGTGAAACCTTAAAGAACGATGTCATTTAGCGAGATACAGCGTTCTGTACTGCAATAAGTTGGTGAAAAACTGTGAGGTTATGCAAATATCCTTATTGTGAACGAAACAGTGCAATAGAGCGTTTTTTAATACAAGTGCGAATGTTAGGTAAGGTTAAGATATGAACCGTCGTAAAACCGCATTAAACAATGTCACTTAGTGAGATGCAGTGTATTTCACCATTACAAGTCGGGAACTGCGATATCTAATGTGAAAGCGCTTGCAAACGTCGTTAGGTTAGGTTAGGTTAGGTTAGGTTAGGTTACGTTAGGTTAGGTTAGGTTAGGTTTGGTTAGGTTAGGTTAGGTTAGGTTAGGGTATGTTAGGTACGGTTTGGTTAGGTTAGGTTGGTTTAGGTAAGGTTAGGTTAGGTTAAGATATGAACCGCGCTAAAACCGCATTAAACAATGTCACTTAGTGAGATGCTGTGTTTTTCACCATTACAAGTCGGGAACTGCGATATCTAATGTGAAAGCGCATGAAACCGTCGTAATCTTGTAGAAAACATTGTAAAGTAGCGAATAAAACGTTTTCTAACGATAGAAGTGCGAAGGTTCGGTTAGTTTGAGCTAGGTAGCGTCGTGAAACCACCAAAAACGATGTCATCTAACGAGATAGTGTTGTTTTACTGCGAGTACGAAACTGCGATAGGTGAAATATTGGGAAAGCACACAAAATGGCATGAACTAGCCAGATACTGCGTCTTGTGCCGTTACAAGTGCGAAACTGCTTTATTGTGATATTTTCGTTAAAGCGCATGCAAGTATCGTGAAACCTTAAAGAACGATGTCATTTAGCGAGATACAGCGTTCTGTACTGTAATAAGTTGGTGAGAAACTGTGAGGTCAAGCAAATATCGTAATTGTGAACGAAACAGTGTAATTGAGCGTATTTAGATACAAGTGCGAATGTTAGGTTAGGTTGAGATATCAACCGTCGTAAAACCGCATTAAACAATGTCACTTAGTGAGATGTAGTGTTTTTCAACATTACAAGTCGGGAACTAGGATATCTAATGTGAAAGCGCATGAAACCGTCGTAATCTTGTAGAAAACATTGTAAAATTGCGAGTAAAACGTTTTCTAAAGATAAAAGTGCGAAGGTTAGCTTGAGTTATGTTAGTTTAAGCTATGTAGCGTCGTGAGACCACCAAAAAGGACGTCATCTAACGAGATAGTGTTGTTTTATTGCATGTACGAAACTGCAATAGGTGAAATGTTGTGAAAGTACACAAAACGGCTTGAACAAGCCAGATACTGCGTGTTGTACCGTTACAAGTGCGAAACTGCTATAATGTGATATTCTCGTTAAAGCGCATGCAAGCATCGTGAAACCTTAAAGAACGATGTCATTTAGCGAGATACAGCGTTCTGTACTGCAATAAGTTGGTGAAAAACTGTGAGGTTATGCAAATATCGTAATTGTGAACGAAACAGTGTAATAGAGCGTTTTTCAATACAAGTACCAATGTTAGGTTAGGTGAAGATATGAACCGTCGTAAAACCGCATTAAACAATGTCACTTAGTGAGATGCAGTGTTTTTCACCATTACAAGTCGGGAACTGCGATATCTAATGTGAAAGCGCTTGCAAACGTCGTTAGGTTAGGTTAGGTTAGATTAGGTTATGTTAGGTTAGGTTGGGTTAGGTTAGGTTAGGTTTGGTTAGGTTAGGTTAGGTTAGGTTAGGTTGGGTTAGGTAAGGTTAGATGAGGTTAGGATATGAACCGCGCTAAAACCGCAATAAACAATGTCACTTAGTGAGATGCTGTGTTTTTCACCATTACAAGTCGGGAACTGCGATATCTAATGTGAAAGCGCGTGAAACCGTCGTAATCTTGTAGAAAACATTGTAAAGTAGCGAATAAAACGTTTTCTAACGATAGAAGTGCGAAGGTTCGGTTAGGTTGAGTTATGTTAGTTTAAGCTAGGTAGCGTCGTGAAACCACCAAAAACGACGTCATCTAACGAGATAGTGTTGTTTTATTGCGAGTACGAAACTGCGATAGGTAAAATGTGAAAGCACACAAAATGGCATGAACAAGCCAAATACTGCGTGTTGTACCGTTACAATTGCGAAACTGCTATGTTGTGACATTCTCGGTAAAGCGCATGCAAGTATCGTGAAACCTTAAAGAACGATGTCATTTAGCGAGATACAGCGTTCTGTACTGTAATAAGTTGGTGAGAAACTGTGAGGTCAAGCAAATATCGTAATTGTGAACGAAACAGTGTAATTGAGCGTCTTTAGATACAAGTGCGAATGTTAGGTTAGGTTGACATATCAACCGTCGTAAAACCGCCTTAAACAATGTCACTTAGTGAGATGTAGTGTTTTTCAACATTACAAGTCGGGAACTACGATATCTAATGTGAAAGCGCATGAAACCGTCGTAATCTTGTAGAAAACATTGTAAAGTGGCGAGCAAAACGTTTTCTAACGATAGAAGTGCGAAGGTTAGGTTAGGTTAGGTTAGTTTAAGCTAGGTAGCGTCGTGAAACTACCAAAAACGACGTCATCTAACGAGATAGTGTTGTTTTATAGCGAGTATTAAACTGCGATAGGTGAAATGTGAAAGCACACAAAACGGCATGAACAAGCCAAATACTGCGTGTTCTACCGTTACAAGTGCGAAACTGCTATATTGTGATATTCTCGTTTAAGCGCATGCAAGCATCGTGAAACCTTAAAGAACAATGTCATTTAGCGAGATACAGCGTTCTGTACTGCAATAAGTTGGTGAAAAAATGAGGTTATGCAAGTATCGTAATTGTGAACAAAACAGTGTAATAGAGGGTTTTTAGATACAAGTGCGAATGTTAGGTTAGGTTAAGATATGAACCGTCGTAAAACCGCATTAAACAATGTCAATTACTGAGATGCAGTGTTTTTCACCATTTAAAGTGGGGAACTGCGATATTTAATGTGAAAGCGCTTGCAACCGTCGTTAGGTTAGGTTAGGTTAGGTTAGGTTAGGTTAGGTTTGGTTAGGTTAGGTTAGGTTAGATTAGGTTAGGTTGGGTTGAGTTGGGTTAGGTTAGGTTAGGTTAGGTTAGGTTGGGTTAGGTTAGGTTAGGTTAGGTTAGGTTACGTTAGGTTAGGTTAGGTTAGGTTACGTTAGGTTAGGTTAGGTTAGGTTACGTTAGGTTAGGTTAGGTTAGGTAAGGATAATTTGGTTAGGTTAGGTTAGGTTAGGTTAGGTTAGGTTGGGTTGGGTGTTGTTGGGTTGGGTTGGGTTGGGTATGTTGGGTTAGGTTAGGTTAGGTTACGTTAGGTTAGGTTAGGTTAGGTTACGTTAGGTTACGTTAGGTTAGGTTAGGTTACGTTAGGTTAGGTTAGGTCAGGTAAGGTTAGGTTACGTTAGAATAGGTTAGGTTAGGTTAGGTTACGTTAGGTTAGTTTAAGTTAGGTTAGGTTAGGTTTGGTTAGCTTAGGTTAGGTTAGCTTAGGTTAGGTTAGGTTGGGTTGGGTTGGGTTAGGTTGGGTTAGGTTAGGTTAGGTTAGGTTGGGTTAGGTTAGTTTAGGTTAGGTTAGGTAAGGTTAGGTTGGGTTGGGTTAGGTAAGGTTAGGTTAGGTTAAGATATGAACCGCGCTAAAACCGCATTAAACAATGTCTCTTAGTGAGATGCTGTGTTTTTCACCATTACAAGTCGGGAACTGCGATATCTAATGTGAAAGCGCATGAAACCGTCGTAATCTTGTAGAAAACATTGTAAAGTAGCGAATAAAACGTTTTCTAACGATAGAAGTGCGAAGGTTCGGTTAGTTTGAACTAGGTAGCGTCGTGAAACCACCAAAAACGATGTCATCTAACGAGATAGTGTTGTTTTATTGCGAGTACGAAACTGCGATAGGTGAAATATTGGGAAAGCACACAAAATGGCATGAACTAGCCAGATACTGCGTCTTGTGCCGTTACAAGTGCGAAACTGCTTTATTGTGATATTTTCGTTAAAGCGCATGCAAGTATCGTGAAACCTTAAAGAACGATGTCATTTAGCGAGATACAGCGTTCTGTACTGTAATAAGTTGGTGAGAAACTGTGAGGTCAAGCAAATATCGTAATTGTGAACGAAACAGTGTAATTGAGCGTATTTAGATACAAGTGCGAATGTTAGGTTAGGTTGAGATATCAACCGTCGTAAAACCGCATTAAACAATGTCACTTAGTGAGATGTAGTGTTTTTCAACATTACAAGTCGGGAACTAGGATATCTAATGTGAAAGCGCATGAAACCGTCGTAATCTTGTAGAAAACATTGTAAAATTGCGAGTAAAACGTTTTCTAAAGATAGAAGTGTGAAGGTTAGCTTGAGTTATGTTAGTTTAAGCTATGTAGCGTCGTGAGACCACCAAAAAGGACGTCATCTAACGAGATAGTGTTGTTTTATTGCATGTACGAAACTGCAATAGGTGAATTGTGAAAGTACACAAAACGGCTTGAACAAGCCAGATACTGCGTGTTGTACCGTTACAAGTGCGAAACTGCTATAATGTGATATTCTCGTTAAAGCGCATGCAAGCATCGTGAAACCTTAAAGAACGATGTCATTTAGCGAGATACAGCGTTCTGTACTGCAATAAGTTGGTGAAATCTGTGAGGTTATGCAAATATCGTAATTGTGAACGAAACAGTGTAATAGAGCGTTTTTCAATACAAGTACCAATGTTAGGTTAGGTGAAGATATGAACCGTCGTAAAACCGCATTAAACAATGTCACTTAGTGAGATGCAGTGTTTTTCACCATTACAAGTCGGGAACTGCGATATCTAATGTGAAAGCGCTTGCAAACGTCGTTAGGTTAGGTTAGGTTAGGTTAGGTTAGGTTAGGTTACGTTAGGTTAGGTTTGGTTAGGTTAGGTTAGGTTATGTTAGGTTAGGTTGGGTTAGGTTAGGTTAGGTTAGGTTAGGTTAGGTTAAGATATGAACCGCGCTAAAACCGCATTAAACAATGTCACTTAGTGAGATGCAGTGTTTTTCACCTTTACAAGTTGGGAACTGCGATATCTAATGCCAAAACACGTTGGTGGGCTAGTTGGTTTGAATCCATTAAGAGTGAGTAAGCGCACAACAGACAAGGACGTAGAAGAGACAGACACATACAGACACATACATCGTAATGTTGTTGAAAGCAATGTAAAGTAGCGAGTAAAACGTTTTCTAACGATAGAAGTGCAAAGGTTATGTTAGGTTGAGTTATGTTAGTTTAAGCTAGGTAGCGTCGTGAAACCACCAAAAACGACGTCATCTAACGAGATAGTGTTGTTTTATTGCGAGTACGAAACTGCGATAGGTAAAATGTGAAAGCACACAAAACGGCATGAACAAGCCAAATACTGCGTGTTGTACCGTTACAAGTGCGAAACTGCTATGTTGTGACATTCTCGGTAAAGCGCATGCAAGTATCGTGAAACCTTAAAGAACGATGTCATTTAGCGAGATACAGCGTTCTGTACTGTAATAAGTTGGTGAGAAACTGTGAGGTCAAGCAAATATCGTAATTGTGAACGAAACAGTGTAATTGAGCGTCTTTAGATACAAGTGCGAATGTTAGGTTAGGTTGACATATCAACCGTCGTAAAACCGCATTAAACAATGTCACTTAGTGAGATGTAGTGTTTTTCAACATTACAAGTCGGGAACTACGATATCTAATGTGAAAGCGCATGAAACCGTCGTAATCTTGTAAAAAACATTGTAAAGTTGCGAGTAAAACGTTTTCTAACGTAGAAGTGCGAAGGTTAGGTTAGGTTAGGTTAGTTTAAGCTAGGTAGCGTCGTGAAACTACCAAAAACGACGTCATCTAACGAGATAGTGTTGTTTTATTGCGAGTATTAAGCTGCGATAGGTGAAATGTTGTGAATGCACACAAAACGGCATGAACAAGCCAAATACTGCGTGTTCTACCGTTACAAGTGCGAAACTGCTATATTGTGATATTCTCGTTAAAGCGCATGCAAGCATCGTGAAACCTTAAAGAACAATGTCATTTAGCGAGATACAGCGTTCTGTACTGCAATAAGTTGGTGAAAAACTGTGAGGTTATGTAAATATCGTAATTGTGAACGAAACAGTGTAATAGAGCGTTTTTCAATACAAGTACGAATGTTAGGTTAGGTTAAGATATGAACCGTCGTAAAACCGCATTAAACACTGTCACTTAGTGAGATGCAGTGTTTTTCACCATTACAAGTCGGGAACTGCGATATCTAATGTGAAAGCGCTTGCAAACGTCGTTAGGTTAGGTTAGGTTAGGTTAGGTTAGGTTAGGTTACGTTAGGTTAGGTTTGGTTAGGTTAGGTTAGGTTAGGTTATGTTAGGTTAGGTTGGGTTAGGTTAGGTTAGGTTACGTTAGGTTAAGGTATGAACCGTCGTAAAACCGCAATAAACAATGTCACTTAGTGAGATGCAGTGTTTTTCACCTTTACAAGTTGGGAACTGTGATATCTAATGTGAATGCGCTTGAAACCGTCGTAATGTTGTAGAAAGCAATGTAAAGTAGCGAGTAAAACGTTTTCTAACGATAGAAGTGCGAAGGTTATGTTAGGTTGAGTTATGTTAGTTTAAGCTAGGTAGCGTCGTGAAACCACCAAAAACGACGTCATCTAACGAGATAGTGTTGTTTTATTGCGAGTACGAAACTGCGATAGGTAAAATGTTGTGAAAGCACACAAAACGGCATGAACAAGCCAAATACTGCGTGTTGTACCGTTACAAGTGCGAAACTGCTATGTTGTGACACTCTCGGTAAAGCGCATGCAAGTATCGTGAAACCTTAAAGAACGATGTCATTTAGCGAGATACAGCGTTCTGTACTGTAATAAGTTGGTGAGAAACTGTGAGGTCAAGCAAATATCGTAATTGTGAACGAAACAGTGTAATTGAGCGTTTTTAGATACAAGTGCGAATGTTAGGTTAAGATATGAACCGTCGTAAAACCGCATTAAACAATGTCAATTACTGAGATGCAGTGTTTTTCACCATTAAAAGTGGGGAACTGCGATATTTAATGTGAAAGCGCTTGCAACCGTCGTTAGGTTAGGTTAGGTTAGGTTAGGTTAGGTCAGGTAAGGTTAGGTTACGTTAGAATAGGTTAGGTTAGGTTAGGTTACGTTAGGTTAGTTTAAGTTAGGTTAGGTTAGGTTTGGTTAGCTTAGGTTAGGTTAGCTTAAGTTAGGATGGTTGGGTTGGGTTGGGTTAGGTTGGGTTAGGTTAGGTTAGGTTAGGTTAGGTTGGGTTAGGTTAGTTTAGGTTAGGTTAGGTTAGGTTAGGTTGGGTTGGGTTGGGTTAGGTTAGGTTAGGTTAGGTAAGGTTAGGTTAGGTTAGGTTAGGTTACGTTAGGTTAAGGTATGAACCGTCGTAAAACCGCATTAAACAATGTCACATAGTGAGATGCAGTGTTTTTCACCTTTACAAGTTGGGAACTGTGATATCTAATGTGAAAGCGCTTGAAACCGTCATAATGTTGTAGAAAGCAATGTAAAATAGCGAGTAAAACGTTTTCTAACGATAGAAGTGCGAAGGTTATGTTAGGTTGAGTTATGTTAGTTTAAGCTAGGTAGCGTCGTGCAACTACCAAAAACAACGTCATCTAACGAGATAGTGTTGTTTTATTGCGAGTACGAAACTGCGATAGGTGAAATATTGGGAAAGCACACAAAATGGCATGAACTAGCCAGATACTGCGTCTTGTGCCGTTACAAGTGCGAAACTGCTTTATTGTGATATTTTCGTTAAAGCGCATGCAAGTATCGTGAAACCTTAAAGAACAATGTCATTTAGCGAGATACAGCGTTCTGTACTGTAAAAAGTTGGTGAGAAACTGTGAGGTCAAGCAAATATCGTAATTGTGAACGAAACAGTGTAATTGAGCGTATTTAGATACAAGTGCGAATGTTAGGTTAGGTTGAGTTATCAACCGTCGTAAAACCGCATTAAACAATGTCACTTAGTGAGATGTAGTGTTTTTCAACATTACAAGTCGGGAACTAGGATATCTAATGTGAAAGCGCATGAAACCATCGTAATCTTGTAGAAAACATTGTAAAATTGCGAGTAAAACGTTTTCTAAAGATAAAAGTGCGAAGGTTAGCTTGAGTTATGTTAGTTTAAGCTATGTAGCGTCGTGAGACCACCAAAAAGGACGTCATCTAACGAGATAGTGTTGTTTTATTGCATGTACGAAACTGCAATAGGTGAAATGTTGTGAAAGTACACAAAACGGCTTGAACAAGCCAGATACTGCATGTTGTACCGTTACAAGTGCGAAACTGCTATAATGTGATATTCTCGTTAAAGCGCATGCAAGCTTCGTGAAACCGTAAAGAACGATGTCATTTAGCGAGATACAGCGTTCTGTACTGCAATAATTTGGTGAAAAACTGTGAGGTTATGCAAATATCGTAATTGTGAACAAAACAGTGTAATAGAGCGTTTTTCAATACAAGTACCAATGTTAGGTTAGGTGAAGATATGAACCGTCGTAAAATCGCATTAAACAGTGTCACTTAGTGAGATGCAGTGTTTTTCACCATTACAAGTCGGGAACTGCGATATCTAATGTGAAAGCGCTTGCAAACGTCGTTAGGTTAGGTTAGGTTAGGTTAGGTTACGTTAGGTTAGGTTTGGTTAGGTTAGGTTAGGTTATGTTAGGTTAGGTTGGGTTAGGTTAGGTTAGGTTAAGATATGAACCGCGCTAAAACCGCATTAAACAATGTCACTTAGGGAGATGCAGTGTTTTTCACCTTTACAAGTTGGGAACTGCGATATCTAATGTGAAAGCGCTTGAAACCATCGTAATGTTGTTGAAAGCAATGTAAAGTAGCGAGTAAAACGTATTCTAACGATAGAAGTGCAAAGGTTATGTTAGGTTGAGTTATGTTAGTTTAAGCTAGGTAGCGTCGTGAAACCACCAAAAACGACGTCATCTAACGAGATAGTGTTGTTTTATTGCGAGTACGAAACTGCGATAGGTAAAATGTTGTGAAAGCACACAAAATGGCATGAACAAGCCAAATACTGCGTGTTGTACCGTTACAAGTGCGAAACTGCTATGTTGTGACATTCTCGGTAAAGCGCATGCAAGTATCGTGAAACCTTAAAGAACGATGTCATTTAGCGAGATACAGCGTTCTGTACTGTAATAAGTTGGTGAGAAACTGTGAGGTCAAGCAAATATCGTAATTGTGAACAAAACAGTGTAATTGAGCGTCTTTAGATACAAGTGCGAATGTTAGGTTAGGTTGACATATCAACCTTCGTAAAACAGCATTAAACAATGTCACTTAGTGAGATGTAGTGTTTTTCACCATTACAAGTCGGGAACTGCGATATCTAATGTGAAAGCGCTTGCAAACGTCGTTAGGTTAGGTTAGGTTAGGTTAGGTTAGGTTAGGTTACGTTAGGTTAGGTTTGGTTAGGTTAGGTTAGGTTATGTTAGGTTAGGTTGGATTAGGTTAGGTTAGGTTAAGATATGAACCGCGCTAAAACCGCATTAAACAATGTCACTTAGGGAGATGCAGTGTTTTTCACCTTTACAAGTTGGGAACTGCGATATCTAATGTGAAAGCGCTTGAAACCATCGTAATGTTGTTGAAAGCAATGTAAAGTAGCGAGTAAAACGTATTCTAACGATAGAAGTGCAAAGGTTATGTTAGGTTGAGTTATGTTAGTTTAAGCTAGGTAGCGTCGTGAAACTACCAAAAACGACGTCATCAAACGAGATAGTGTTGTTTTATTGCGAGTATTAAACTGCGATAGGTGAAATGTTGTGAAAGCACACAAAACGGCATGAACAAGCCAAATACTGCGTGTTCTACCGTTACAAGTGCGAAACTGCTATATTGTGATATTCTCGTTAAAGCGCATGCAAGCATCGTGAAACCTTAAAGAACAATGTCATTTAGCGAGATACAGCGTTCTGTACTGCAATAAGTTGGTGAAAAACTGTGAGGTTATGCAAATATCGTAATTGTGAACAAAACAGTGTAGTAGAGCGTTTTTTGATACAAGTGCGAATGTTAGGTTAGGTTAAGATATGAACCGTCGTAAAACCGCATTAAACAATGTCAATTACTGAGATGCAGTGTTTTTCACCATTAAAAGTGGGGAACTGCGATATTTAATGTGAAAGCGCTTGCAACCGTCGTTAGGTTAGGTTAGGTTAGGTTAGGTTAGGTTAGGTTTGGTTAGGTTAGGTTAGGTTAGGTTAGGTTACATTAGGTTAGGTTGGGTTGAGTTGGGTTAGGTTAGGTTAGGTTAGGTTAGGTTGGGTTAGGTTAGGTTAGTTTAGGTTAGGTTACGTTAGGTTAGGTTAGGTTAGGTAAGGATAATTTGGTTAGGTTAGGTAAGGTTAGGTTAGGTTAGGTTAGGTTGGGTTGGGTGTTGTTGGTTTGGGTTGGGTTGGGTTAGGTTGGGTTAGGTTAGGTTAGGTTACGTTAGGTTAGGTTAGGTTAGGTTACGTTAGGTTATGTTAGGTTAGGTTAGGTTACGTTAGGTTAGGTTAGGTCAGGTAAGGTTAGGTTACGTTAGAATAGGTTAGGTTAGGTCACGTTAGGTTAGGTTAAGTTAGGTTAGGTTAGGTTAGGTTTGGTTAGGTTAGGTTAGGTTAGCTTAGGTTAGGTTAGGTTGGGTTGGGTTGGGTTAGGTTGGGTTAGGTTAGGTTAGGTTAGGTTAGCTTGGGTTAGGTTAGTTTAGGTTAGGTTAGGTTAGGTTAGGTTGGGTTGGGTTGGGTTAGGTTAGGTTAGGTTAGGTAAGGTTAGGTTAGGTTAGGTTAGGTTAGGTTAAGGTATGAATCGTCGTAAAACCGCATTAAACAATGTCACTTAGTGAGATGCAGTGTTTTTCACCTTTACAAGTTGGGAACTGTGATATCTAATGTGAAAGCGCTTGAAACCGTCGTAATGTTGTAGAAAGCAATCTAAAGTAGCGAGTAAAACGTTTTCTAACGATAGAAGTGCGAAGGTCATGTTAGGTTGAGTTATGTTAGTTTAAGCTAGGTAGCGTCGTGAAACTACCAAAAACAACATAATCTAACGAGATAGTGTTGTTTTATTGCGAGTACGAAACTGCGATAGGTGAAATGTTGTGAAAGCACACAAAACGGCATGAACAAGCCAAATACTGCGTGTTGTACCGTTACAAGTGCGAAACTGCTATGTTGTGATATTCTCGTTAAAGCGCATGCAAGCATCGTGAAACCTTAAAGAACGATGTCATTTAGCGAGATACAGCGTTCTGTACTGCAATAAGTTGGTGAAAAACTGTGAGGTTATGCAAATATCCTTATTGTGAACGAAACAGTGCAATAGAGCGTTTTTTAATACAAGTGCGAATGTTAGGTAAGGTTAAGATATGAACCGTCGTAAAACCGCATTAAACAATGTCACTTAGTGAGATGCAGTGTATTTCACCATTACAAGTCGGGAACTGCGATATCTAATGTGAAAGCGCTTGCAAACGTCGTTAGGTTAGGTTAGGTTAGGTTAGGTTAGGTTACGTTAGGTTAGGTTAGGTTAGGTTTGGTTAGGTTAGGTTAGGTTAGGTTAGGGTATGTTAGGTACGGTTTGGTTAGGTTAGGTTGGTTTAGGTAAGGTTAGGTTAGGTTAAGATATGAACCACGCTAAAACCGCTATAAACAATGTCACTTAGTGAGATGCTGTGTTTTTCACCATTACAAGTCGGCAACTGCGATATCTAATGTGAAAGCGCATGAAACCGTCGTAATCTTGTATAAAACATTGTAAAGTAGCGAATAAAACGTTTTCTAACGATAGAAGTGCGAAGGTTCGGTCAGTTTGAGCTAGGTAGCGTCGTGAAACCACCAAAAACGATGTCATCTAACGAGATAGTGTTGTTTTATTGCGAGTACGAAACTGCGATAGGTGAAATATTGGGAAAGCACACAAAATGGCATGAACTAGCCAGATACTGCGTCTTGTGCCGTTACAAGTGCGAAACTGCTTTATTGTGATATTCTCGTTAAAGCGCATGCAAGTATTGTGAAACCTTAAAGAACGATGTCATTTAGCGAGATACAGCGTTCTGTACTGTAATAAGTTGGTGAGAAACTGTGAGGTCAAGCAAATATCGTAATTGTGAACGAAACAGTGTAATTGAGCGTATTTAGATACAAGTGCGAATGTTAGGTTAGGTTGAGATATCAACCGTCGTAAAACCGCATTAAACAATGTCACTTAGTGAGATGTAGTGTTTTTCAACATTACAAGTCGGGAACTACGATATCTAATGTGAAAGCGCATGAAACCGTCGTAATCTTGTAGAAAACATTGTAAAGTGGCGAGTAAAACGTTTTCTAACGATAGAAGTGCGAAGGTTAGGTTAGGTTAGGTTAGTTTAAGGTAGGTAGCGTCGTGAAACTACCAAAAACGACGTCATCTAACGAGATAGTGTTGTTTTATAGCGAGTATTAAACTGCGATAGGTGAAATGTGAAAGCACACAAAACGGCATGAACAAGCCAAATACTGCGTGTTCTACCGTTACAAGTGCGAAACTGCTATATTGTGATATTCTCGTTAAAGCGCATGCAAGCATCGTGAAACCTTAAAGAACAATGTCATTTAGCGAGATACAGCGTTCTGTACTGCAATAAGTTGGTGAAAAACTGAGGTTATGCAAGTATCGTAATTGTGAACAAAACAGTGTAATAGAGGGTTTTTAGATACAAGTGCGAATGTTAGGTTAGGTTAAGATATGAACCGTCGTAAAACCGCATTAAACAATGTCAATTACTGAGATGCAGTGTTTTTCACCATTAAAAGTGGGGAACTGCGATATTTATAGTGAAAGCGCTTGCAACCGTCGTTAGGTTAGGTTAGGTAGGTTAGGTTAGGTTAGGTTAGGTTTGGTTAGGTTAGGTTAGGTTAGGTTAGGTTAGATTAGGTTAGGTTGGGTTGAGTTGGGTTAGGTTAGGTTAGGTTAGGTTAGGTTGGGTTAGGTTAGGTTAGGTTAGGTTAGGTTACGTTAGGTTAGGTTAGGTTAGGTTACGTTAGGTTAGATTAGGTTAGGTTACGTTAGGTTAGGTTAGGTTAGGTAAGGATAATTTGGTTAGGTTAGGTAAGGTAAGGTTAGGTTAGGTTAGGTTAGGTTGGGTTGGGTGTTGTTGGGTTGGGTTGGGTTGGGTTAGGTTGGGTTAGGTTAGGTTAGGTTACGTTAGGTTAGGTTAGTTTAGGTTACGTTAGGTTATGTTAAGTTAGGTTAGGTTACGTTAGGTTAGGTTAGGTCAGGTAAGGTTAGGTTACGCTAGAATAGGTTAGGTTAGGTTAGGTTACGTTAGGTTAGTTTAGGTTAGGTTAGGTTAGGCTTGGTTAGCTTAGGTTAGGTTAGCTTAGGTTAGGTTAGGTTGGGTTGGGTTGGGTTAGGTTGGGTTAGGTTAGGTTAGGTTAGGTTAGGTTGGGTTAGGTTAGTTTAGGTTAGGTTAGGTTAGGTTAGGTTGGGTTGGGTTGGGTTAGGTTAGGTTAGGTTAGGTTAGGTAAGGTTAGGTTAGGTTAGGTTAGGTTACGTTAGGTTAAGGTATGAACCGTCGTAAAACCGCATTAAACAATGTCACTTAGTGAGATGCAGTGTTTTTCACCTTTACAAGTTGGGGACTGTGATATCTAATGTGAAAGCGCTTGAAACAGTCATAATGTTGTAGAAAGCAATGTAAAGTAGCGAGTAAAACGTTTTCTAACGATAGAAGTGCGAAGGTTATGTTAGGTTGAGTTATGTTAGTTTAAGCTAGGTAGCGTCGTGCAACTACCAAAAACAACGTCATCTAACGAGATAGTGTTGTTTTATTGCGAGTACGAAACTGCGATAGGTGAAATGTTGTGAAAGCACACAAAACGGCATGAACAAGCCAAATACTGCGTGTTGTACCGTTACAAGTGCGAAACTGCTATGTTGTGATATTCTCGTTAAAGCGCATGCAAGCATCGTGAAACCTTAAAGAACGATGTCATTTAGCGAGATACAGCGTTCTGTACTGCAATAAGTTGGTGAAAAACTGTGAGGTTATGCAAATATCCTAATTGTGAACGAAACAGTGTAATAGAGCGTTTTTTAATACAAGTGCGAATGTTAGGTTAGGTTAAGATATGAACCGTCGTAAAACCGCATTAAACAATGTCACTTAGTGAGATGCAGTGTTTTTCACCATAACAAGTCGGGAACTGCGATATCTAATGTGAAAGCGCTTGCAAACGTCGTTAGGTAGGTTAGGTTTGGTTAGGTTAGGTTAGGTTACGTTAGGTTAGGTTAGGTTAGGTTTGGTTAGGTTAGGTTAGGTTAGGGTATGTTAGGTAAGCTTTGGTTAGGTTAGGTTAGGTTAGGTTGGGTTAGGTAAGGTTAGGTTAGGTTAAGATATGAACCGCGCTAAAACCGCATTAAACAATGTCACTTAGTGAGATGCTGTGTTTTTCACCATTACAAGTCGGGAACTGCGATATCTAATGTGAAAGCGCATGAAACCGTCGTAATCTTGTAGAAAACATTGTAAAGTAGCGAATAAAACGTTTTCTAACGATAGAAGTGCGAAGGTTCGGTTAGTTTGAGCTAGGTAGCGTCGTGAAACCACCAAAAACGATGTCATCTAACGAGATAGTGTTGTTTTACTGCGAGTACGAAAGTGCGATAGGTGAAATATTGGGAAAGCACACAAAATGGCATGAACTAGCCAGATACTGCGTCTTGTGCCGTTACAAGTGCGAAACTGCTTTATTGTGATATTCTCGTTAAAGCGCATGCAAGTATTGTGAAACCTTAAAGAACGATGTCATTTAGCGAGATACAGCGTTCTGTACTGTAATAAGTTGGTGAGAAACTGTGAGGTCAAGCAAATATCGTAATTGTGAACGAAACAGTGTAATTGAGCGTATTTAGATACAAGTGCGAATGGTATGTTAGGTTGAGATATCAACCGTCGTAAAACCGCATTAAACAATGTCACTTAGTGAGATGTAGTGTTTTTCAACATTACAAGTCGGGAACTAGGATATCTAATGTGAAAGCGCATGAAACCGTCGTAATCTTGTAGAAAACATTGTAAAATTGCGAGTAAAACGTTTTCTAAAGATAAAAGTGCGAAGGTTAGCTTGAGTTATGTTAGTTTAAGCTATGTAGCGTCGTGAGACCACCAAAAAGGACGTCATCTAACGAGATAGTGTTGTTTTATTGCATGTACGAAACTGCAATAGGTGAAATGTTGTGAAAGTACACAAAACGACTTGAACAAGCCAGATACTGCGTGTTCTGCCGTTACAAGTGCGAAACTGCTATATTGTGATATTCTCGTTAAAGCGCATGCAAGCATCGTGAAACCTTAAAGAACAATGTCATTTAGCGAGATACAGCGTTCTGTACTGCAATAAGTTGGTGAAAAACTGAGGTTATGCAAGTATCGTAATTGTGAACAAAACAGTGTAATAGAGGGTTTTTAGATACAAGTGCGAATGTTAGGTTAGGTTAAGATATGAACCGTCGTAAAACCGCATTAAACAATGTCAATTACTGAGATGCAGTGTTTTTCACCATTTAAAGTGGGGAACTGCGATATTTAATGTGAAAGCGCTTGCAACCGTCGTTAGGTTAGGTTAGGTTAGGTTAGGTTAGGTTTGGTTAGGTTAGGTTAGGTTAGGTTAGGTTAGGTTAGATTAGGTTAGGTTGGGTTGAGTTGGGTTAGGTTAGGTTAGGTTAGGTTGGGTTAGGTTAGGTTAGGTTAGGTTACGTTAGGTTAGGTTAGGTTAGGTTACGTTAGGTTAGGTTAGGTTAGGTTACGTTAGGTTAGGTTAGAATAGGTTAGGTAAGGATAATTTGGTTAGGTTAGGTAAGGTTAGGTTAGGTTAGGTTAGGTTGGGTTGGGTGTTGTTGGGTTGGGTTGGGTTGGGTATGTTGGGTTAGGTTAGGTTAGGTTACGTTAGGTTAGGTTAGGTTAGGTTACGTTAGGTTATGTTAGGTTAGGTTAGGTTACGTTAGGTTAGGTTAGGTCAGGTAAGGTTAGGTTACGTTAGAATAGGTTAGGTTATGTTAGATTACGTTAGGTTAGTTTAAGTTAGGTTAGGTTAGGTTTGGTTAGCTTAGGTTAGGTTAGCTTAGGTTAGGTTAGGTTGGGTTGGGTTGGGTTAGGTTGGGTTAGGTTAGGTTAGGTTAGGTTAGGTTATGTTAGGTTAGTTTAGGTTAGGTTAGGTTAGGTTAGGTTGGGTTGGGTTGGGTTAGGTTAGGTTAGGTTAGGTTAGGTTAGGTAAGGTTAGGTTAGGTTAGGTTAGGTTACGTTAGGTTAAGGTATGAACCGTCGTAAAACGGCATTAAACAATGTCACTTAGTGAGATGCAGTGTTTTTCACCATAACAAGTCGGGAACTGCGATATCTATTGTGAAAGCGCTTGCAAACGTCGTTAGGTTAGGTTAGGTTTGGTTAGGTTAGGTTAGGTTACGTTAGGTTAGGTTAGGTTAGGTTTGGTTAGGTTAGGTTAGGTTAGGTTAGGTTAGGGTATGTTAGGTAAGCTTTGGTTAGGTTAGGTTAGGTTAGGTTGGGTTAGGTAAGGTTAGGTTAGGTTAAGATATCAACCGTCGTAAAACCGCATTAAACAATGTCACTTAGTGAGATGTAGTGTTTTTCAACATTACAAGTCGGGAACTAGGATATCTAATGTGAAAGCGCATGAAACCGTCGTAATCTTGTAGAAAACATTGTAAAATTGCGAGTAAAACGTTTTCTAAAGATAAAAGTGCGAAGGTTAGCTTGAGTTATGTTAGTTTAAGCTATGTAGCGTCGTGAGACCACCAAAAAGGACGTCATCTAACGAGATAGTGTTGTTTTATTGCATGTACGAAACTGCAATAGGTGAAATGTTGTGAAAGTACACAAAACGACTTGAACAAGCCAGATACTGCGTGTTCTACCGTTACAAGTGCGAAACTGCTATATTGTGATATTCTCGTTAAAGCGCATGCAAGCATCGTGAAACCTTAAAGAACAATGTCATTTAGCGAGATACAGCGTTCTGTACTGCAATAAGTTGGTGAAAAACTGAGGTTATGCAAGTATCGTAATTGTGAACAAAACAGTGTAATAGAGGGTTTTTAGATACAAGTGCGAATGTTAGGTTAGGTTAAGATATGAACCGTCGTAAAACCGCATTAAACAATGTCAATTACTGAGATGCAGTGTTTTTCACCATTAAAAGTGGGGAACTGCGATATTTAATGTGAAAGCGCTTGCAACCGTCGTTAGGTTAGGTTAGGTAGGTTAGGTTAGGTTAGGTTAGGTTTGGTTAGGTTAGGTTAGGTTAGATTAGGTTAGGTTGGGTTGAGTTGGGTTAGGTTAGGTTAGGTTAGGTTGGGTTAGGTTAGGTTAGGTTAGGTTAGGTTACGTTAGGTTAGGTTAGGTTAGGTTAGGTTACGTTAGGTTAGATTAGGTTAGGTTACGTTAGGTTAGGTTAGGTTAGGTAAGGATAATTTGGTTAGGTTAGGTAAGGTAAGGTTAGGTTAGGTTAGGTTAGGTTGGGTTGGGTGTTGTTGGGTTGGGTTGGGTTGGGTTAGGTTGGGTTAGGTTAGGTTAGGTTACGTTAGGTTAGGTTAGTTTAGGTTACGTTAGGTTATGTTAGGTTAGGTTAGGTTACGTTAGGTTAGGTTAGGTCAGGTAAGGTTAGGTTACGCTAGAATAGGTTAGGTTAGGTTAGGTTACGTTAGGTTAGTTTAGGTTAGGTTAGGTTAGGTTTGGTTAGCTTAGGTTAGGTTAGCTTAGGTTAGGTTAGGTTGGGTTGGGTTGGGTTAGGTTGGGTTAGGTTAGGTTAGGTTAGGTTAGGTTGGGTTAGGTTAGTTTAGGTTAGGTTAGGTTAGGTTAGGTTGGGTTGGGTTGGGTTAGGTTAGGTTAGGTTAGGTTAGGTAAGGTTAGGTTAGGTTAGGTTAGGTTACGTTAGGTTAAGGTATGAACCGTCGTAAAACCGCATTAAACAATGTCACTTAGTGAGATGCAGTGTTTTTCACCTTTACAAGTTGGGGACTGTGATATCTAATGTGAAAGCGCTTGAAACAGTCATAATGTTGTAGAAAGCAATGTAAAGTAGCGAGTAAAACGTTTTCTAACGATAGAAGTGCGAAGGTTATGTTAGGTTGAGTTATGTTAGTTTAAGCTAGGTAGCGTCGTGCAACTACCAAAAACAACGTCATCTAACGAGATAGTGTTGTTTTATTGCGAGTACGAAACTGCGATAGGTGAAATGTTGTGAAAGCACACAAAACGGCATTAACAAGCCAAATACTGCGTGTTGTACCGTTACAAGTGCGAAACTGCTATGTTGTGATATTCTCGTTAAAGCGCATGCAAGCATCGTGAAACCTTAAAGAACGATGTCATTTAGCGAGATACAGCGTTCTGTACTGCAATAAGTTGGTGAAAAACTGTGAGGTTATGCAAATATCCTAATTGTGAACGAAACAGTGTAATAGAGCGTTTTTTAATACAAGTGCGAATGTTAGGTTAGGTTAAGATATGAACCGTCGTAAAACCGCATTAAACAATGTCACTTAGTGAGATGCAGTGTTTTTCACCATAACAAGTCGGGAACTGCGATATCTAATGTGAAAGCGCTTGCAAACGTCGTTAGGTAGGTTAGGTTTGGTTAGGTTAGGTTAGGTTACGTTAGGTTAGGTTAGGTTAGGTTTGGTTAGGTTAGGTTAGGTTAGGTTAGGTTAGGGTATGTTAGGTAAGCTTTGGTTAGGTTAGGTTAGGTTAGGTTGGGTTAGGTAAGGTTAGGTTAGGTTAAGATATGAACCGCGCTAAAACCGCATTAAACAATGTCACTTAGTGAGATGCTGTGTTTTTCACCATTACAAGTCGGGAACTGCGATATCTAATGTGAAAGCGCATGAAACCGTCGTAATCTTGTAGAAAACATTGTAAAGTAGCGAATAAAACGTTTTCTAACGATAGAAGTGCGAAGGTTCGGTTAGTTTGAGCTAGGTAGCGTCGTGAAACCACCAAAAACGATGTCATCTAACGAGATAGTGTTGTTTTACTGCGAGTACGAAAGTGCGATAGGTGAAATATTGGGAAAGCACACAAAATGGCATGAACTAGCCAGATACTGCGTCTTGTGCCGTTACAAGTGCGAAACTGCTTTATTGTGATATTTTCGTTAAAGCGCATGCAAGTATCGTGAAACCTTAAAGAACGATGTCATTTAGCGAGATACAGCGTTCTGTACTGTAATAAGTTGGTGAGAAACTGTGAGGTCAAGCAAATATCGTAATTGTGAACGAAACAGTGTAATTGAGCGTATTTAGATACAAGTGCGAATGGTATGTTAGGTTGAGATATCAACCGTCGTAAAACCGCATTAAACAATGTCACTTAGTGAGATGTAGTGTTTTTCAACATTACAAGTCGGGAACTAGGATATCTAATGTGAAAGCGCATGAAACCGTCGTAATCTTGTAGAAAACATTGTAAAATTGCGAGTAAAACGTTTTCTAAAGATAAAAGTGCGAAGGTTAGCTTGAGTTATGTTAGTTTAAGCTATGTAGCGTCGTGAGACCACCAAAAAGGACGTCATCTAACGAGATTGTGTTGTTTTATTGCATGTACGAAACTGCAATAGGTGAAATGTTGTGAAAGTACACAAAACGACTTGAACAAGCCAGATACTGCGTGTTCTACCGTTACAAGTGCGAAACTGCTATATTGTGATATTCTCGTTAAAGCGCATGCAAGCATCGTGAAACCTTAAAGAACAATGTCATTTAGCGAGATACAGCGTTCTGTACTGCAATAAGTTGGTGAAAAACTGAGGTTATGCAAGTATCGTAATTGTGAACAAAACAGTGTAATAGAGGGTTTTTAGATACAAGTGCGAATGTTAGGTTAGGTTAAGATATGAACCGTCGTAAAACCGCATTAAACAATGTCAATTACTGAGATGCAGTGTTTTTCACCATTTAAAGTGGGGAACTGCGATATTTAATGTGAAAGCGCTTGCAACCGTCGTTAGGTTAGGTTAGGTTAGGTTAGGTTAGGTTTGGTTAGGTTAGGTTAGGTTAGGTTAGGTTAGATTAGGTTAGGTTGGGTTGAGTTGGGTTAGGTTAGGTTAGGTTAGGTTGGGTTAGGTTAGGTTAGGTTAGGTTACGTTAGGTTAGGTTAGGTTAGGTTACATTAGGTTAGGTTAGGTTAGGTTAGGTTACGTTAGGTTAGGTTAGAATAGGTTAGGTAAGGATAATTTGGTTAGGTTAGGTAAGGTTAGGTTAGGTTAGGTTAGGTTGGGTTGGGTGTTGTTGGGTTGGGTTGGGTTGGGTATGTTGGGTTAGGTTAGGTTAGGTTACGTTAGGTTAGGTTAGGTTAGGTTACGTTAGGTTATGTTAGGTTAGGTTAGGTTACGTTAGGTTAGGTTAGGTCAGGTAAGGTTAGGTTACGTTAGAATAGGTTAGGTTAGGTTAGATTACGTTAGGTTAGTTTAAGTTAGGTTAGGTTAGGTTTGGTTAGCTTAGGTTAGGTTAGCTTAGGTTAGGTTAGGTTGGGTTGGGTTGGGTTAGGTTGGGTTAGGTTAGGTTAGGTTAGGTTAGGTTATGTTAGGTTAGTTTAGGTTAGGTTAGGTTAGGTTAGGTTGGGTTGGGTTGGGTTAGGTTAGGTTAGGTTAGGTTAGGTTAGGTAAGGTTAGGTTAGGTTAGGTTAGGTTACGTTAGGTTAAGGTATGAACCGTCGTAAAACGGCATTAAACAATGTCACATAGTGAGATGCAGTGTTTTTCACCATAACAAGTCGGGAACTGCGATATCTATTGTGAAAGCGCTTGCAAACGTCGTTAGGTTAGGTTAGGTTTGGTTAGGTTAGGTTAGGTTACGTTAGGTTAGGTTAGGTTAGGTTTGGTTAGGTTAGGTTAGGTTAGGTTAGGGTATGTTAGGTAAGCTTTGGTTAGGTTAGGTTAGGTTAGGTTGGGTTAGGTAAGGTTAGGTTAGGTTAAGATATCAACCGTCGTAAAACCGCATTAAACAATGTCACTTAGTGAGATGTAGTGTTTTTCAACATTACAAGTCGGGAACTAGGATATCTAATGTGAAAGCGCATGAAACCGTCGTAATCTTGTAGAAAACATTGTAAAATTGCGAGTAAAACGTTTTCTAAAGATAAAAGTGCGAAGGTTAGCTTGAGTTATGTTAGTTTAAGCTATGTAGCGTCGTGAGACCACCAAAAAGGACGTCATCTAACGAGATAGTGTTGTTTTATTGCATGTACGAAACTGCAATAGGTGAAATGTTGTGAAAGTACACAAAACGACTTGAACAAGCCAGATACTGCGTGTTCTACCGTTACAAGTGCGAAACTGCTATATTGTGATATTCTCGTTAAAGCGCATGCAAGCATCGTGAAACCTTAAAGAACAATGTCATTTAGCGAGATACAGCGTTCTGTACTGCAATAAGTTGGTGAAAAACTGAGGTTATGCAAGTATCGTAATTGTGAACAAAACAGTGTAATAGAGGGTTTTTAGATACAAGTGCGAATGTTAGGTTAGGTTAAGATATGAACCGTCGTAAAACCGCATTAAACAATGTCAATTACTGAGATGCAGTGTTTTTCACCATTAAAAGTGGGGAACTGCGATATTTAATGTGAAAGCGCTTGCAACCGTCGTTAGGTTAGGTTAGGTAGGTTAGGTTAGGTTAGGTTAGGTTTGGTTAGGTTAGGTTAGGTTAGGTTAGGTTAGATTAGGTTAGGTTGGGTTGAGTTGGGTTAGGTTAGGTTAGGTTAGGTTAGGTTGGGTTAGGTTAGGTTAGGTTAGGTTAGGTTAGGTTACGTTAGGTTAGGTTAGGTTACGTTAGGTTAGATTAGGTTAGGTTACGTTAGGTTAGGTTAGGTTAGGTAAGGATAATTTGGTTAGGTTAGGTAAGGTAAGGTTAGGTTAGGTTAGGTTAGGTTGGGTTGGGTGTTGTTGGGTTGGGTTGGGTTGGGTTAGGTTGGGTTAGGTTAGGTAAGGTTACGTTAGGTTAGGTTAGTTTAGGTTACGTTAGGTTATGTTAGGTTAGGTTAGGTTACGTTAGGTTAGGTTAGGTCAGGTAAGGTTAGGTTACGCTAGAATAGGTTAGGTTAGGTTAGGTTACGTTAGGTTAGTTTAAGTTAGGTTAGGTTAGGATTGGTTAGCTTAGGTTAGGTTAGCTTAGGTTAGGTTAGGTTGGGTTGGGTTGGGTTAGGTTGGGTTAGGTTAGGTTAGGTTAGGTTAGGTTGGGTTAGGTTAGTTTAGGTTAGGTTAGGTTAGGTTGGGTTGGGTTGGGTTAGGTTAGGTTAGGTTAGGTTAGGTAAGGTTAGGTTAGGTTAGGTTAGGTTACGTTAGGTTAAGGTATGAACCGTCGTAAAACCGCATTAAACAATGTCACTTAGTGAGATGCAGTGTTTTTCACCTTTACAAGTTGGGGACTGTGATATCTAATGTGAAAGCGCTTGAAACAGTCATAATGTTGTAGAAAGCAATGTAAAGTAGCGAGTAAAACGTTTTCTAACGATAGAAGTGCGAAGGTTATGTTAGGTTGAGTTATGTTAGTTTAAGCTAGGTAGCGTCGTGCAACTACCAAAAACAACGTCATCTAACGAGATAGTGTTGTTTTATTGCGAGTACGAAACTGCGATAGGTGAAATGTTGTGAAAGCACACAAAACGGCATGAACAAGCCAAATACTGCGTGTTGTACCGTTACAAGTGCGAAACTGCTATGTTGTGATATTCTCGTTAAAGCGCATGCAAGCATCGTGAAACCTTAAAGAACGATGTCATTTAGCGAGATACAGCGTTCTGTACTGCAATAAGTTGGTGAAAAACTGTGAGGTTATGCAAATATCCTAATTGTGAACGAAACAGTGTAATAGAGCGTTTTTTAATACAAGTGCGAATGTTAGGTTAGGTTAAGATATGAACCGTCGTAAAACCGCATTAAACAATGTCACTTAGTGAGATGCAGTGTTTTTCACCATAACAAGTCGGGAACTGCGATATCTAATGTGAAAGCGCTTGCAAACGTCGTTAGGTAGGTTAGGTTTGGTTAGGTTAGGTTAGGTTACGTTAGGTTAGGTTAGGTTAGGTTTGGTTAGGTTAGGTTAGGTTAGGTTAGGTTAGGGTATGTTAGGTAAGCTTTGGTTAGGTTAGGTTAGGTTAGGTTGGGTTAGGTAAGGTTAGGTTAGGTTAAGGTATGAACCGCGCTAAAACCGCATTAAACAATGTCACTTAGTGAGATGCTGTGTTTTTCACCATTACAAGTCGGGAACTGCGATATCTAATGTGAAAGCGCATGAAACCGTCGTAATCTTGTAGAAAACATTGTAAAGTAGCGAATAAAATGTTTTCTAACGATAGAAGTGCGAAGGTTCGGTTAGTTTGAGCTAGGTAGCGTCGTGAAACCACCAAAAACGATGTCATCTAACGAGATAGTGTTGTTTTACTGCGAGTACGAAAGTGCGATAGGTGAAATATTGGGAAAGCACACAAAATGGCATGAACTAGCCAGATACTGCGTCTTGTGCCGTTACAAGTGCGAAACTGCTTTATTGTGATATTTTCGTTAAAGCGCATGCAAGTATCGTGAAACCTTAAAGAACGATGTCATTTAGCGAGATACAGCGTTCTGTACTGTAATAAGTTGGTGAGAAACTGTGAGGTCAAGCAAATATCGTAATTGTGAACGAAACAGTGTAATTGAGCGTATTTAGATACAAGTGCGAATGGTATGTTAGGTTGAGATATCAACCGTCGTAAAACCGCATTAAACAATGTCACTTAGTGAGATGTAGTGTTTTTCAACATTACAAGTCGGGAACTAGGATATCTAATGTGAAAGCGCATGAAAGCGTCGTAATCTTGTAGAAAACATTGTAAAATTGCGAGTAAAACGTTTTCTAAAGATAAAAGTGCGAAGGTTAGCTTGAGTTATGTTAGTTTAAGCTATGTAGCGTCGTGAGACCACCAAAAAGGACGTCATCTAACGAGATAGTGTTGTTTTATTGCATGTACGAAACTGCACTAGGTGAAATGTTGTGAAAGTACACAAAACGACTTGAACAAGCCAGATACTGCGTGTTCTACCGTTACAAGTGCGAAACTGCTATATTGTGATATTCTCGTTAAAGCGCATGCAAGCATCGTGAAACCTTAAAAAACAATGTCATTTAGCGAGATACAGCGTTCTGTACTGCAATAAGTTGGTGAAAAACTGAGGTTATGCAAGTATCGTAATTGTGAACAAAACAGTGTAATAGAGGGTTTTTAGATACAAGTGCGAATGTTAGGTTAGGTTAAGATATGAACCGTCGTAAAACCGCATTAAACAATGTCAATTACTGAGATGCAGTGTTTTTCACCATTTAAAGTGGGGAACTGCGATATTTAATGTGAAAGCGCTTGCAACCGTCGTTAGGTTAGGTTAGGTTAGGTTAGGTTAGGTTTGGTTAGGTTAGGTTAGGTTAGGTTAGGTTAGATTAGGTTAGGTTGGGTTGAGTTGGGTTAGGTTAGGTTAGGTTAGGTTAGGTTGGGTTAGGTTAGGTTAGGTTAGGTTACGTTAGGTTAGGTTAGGTTAGGTTACGTTAGGTTAGGTTAGGTTAGGTTACGTTAGGTTAGGTTAGAATAGGTTAGGTAAGGATAATTTGGTTAGGTTAGGTAAGGTTAGGTTAGGTTAGGTTAGGTTGGGTTGGGTGTTGTTGGGTTGGGTTGGGTTGGGTATGTTGGGTTAGGTTAGGTTAGGTTACGTTAGGTTAGGTTAGGTTAGGTTACGTTAGGTTATGTTAGGTTAGGTTAGGTTACGTTAGGTTAGGTTAGGTCAGGTAAGGTTAGGTTACGTTAGAATAGGTTAGGTTAGGTTAGATTACGTTAGGTTAGTTTAAGTTAGGTTAGGTTAGGTTTGGTTAGCTTAGGTTAGGTTAGCTTAGGTTAGGTTAGGTTGGGTTGGGTTGGGTTAGGTTGGGTTAGGTTAGGTTAGGTTAGGTTAGGTTGTGTTAGGTTAGTTTAGGTTAGGTTAGGTTAGGTTAGGTTGGGTTGGGTTGGGTTAGGTTAGGTTAGGTTAGGTTAGGTTAGGTAAGGTTAGGTTAGGTTAGGTTAGGTTACGTTAGGTTAAGGTATGAACCGTCGTAAAACGGCATTAAACAATGTCACTTAGTGAGATGCAGTGTTTTTCACCATAACAAGTCGGGAACTGCGATATCTATTGTGAAAGCGCTTGCAAACGTCGTTAGGTTAGGTTAGGTTTGGTTAGGTTAGGTTAGGTTACGTTAGGTTAGGTTAGGTTAGGTTTGGTTAGGTTAGGTTAGGTTAGGTTAGGTTAGGGTATGTTAGGTAAGCTTTGGTTAGGTTAGGTTAGGTTAGGTTGGGTTAGGTAAGGTTAGGTTAGGTTAAGATATCAACCGTCGTAAAACCGCATTAAACAATGTCACTTAGTGAGATGTAGTGTTTTTCAACATTACAAGTCGGGAACTAGGATATCTAATGTGAAAGCGCATGAAACCGTCGTAATCTTGTAGAAAACATTGTAAAATTGCGAGTAAAACGTTTTCTAAAGATAAAAGTGCGAAGGTTAGCTTGAGTTATGTTAGTTTAAGCTATGTAGCGTCGTGAGACCACCAAAAAGGACGTCATCTAACGAGATAGTGTTGTTTTATTGCATGTACGAAACTGCAATAGGTGAAATGTTGTGAAAGTACACAAAACGACTTGAACAAGCCAGATACTGCGTGTTCTACCGTTACAAGTGCGAAACTGCTATATTGTGATATTCTCGTTAAAGCGCATGCAAGCATCGTGAAACCTTAAAGAACAATGTCATTTAGCGAGATACAGCGTTCTGTACTGCAATAAGTTGGTGAAAAACTGAGGTTATGCAAGTATCGTAATTGTGAACAAAACAGTGTAATAGAGGGTTTTTAGATACAAGTGCGAATGTTAGGTTAGGTTAAGATATGAACCGTCGTAAAACCGCATTAAACAAGGTCAATTACTGAGATGCAGTGTTTTTCACCATTAAAAGTGGGGAACTGCGATATTTAATGTGAAAGCGCTTGCAACCGTCGTTAGGTTAGGTTAGGTAGGTTAGGTTAGGTTAGGTTAGGTTTGGTTAGGTTAGGTTAGGTTAGGTTAGGTTAGATTAGGTTAGGTTGGGTTGAGTTGGGTTAGGTTAGGTTAGGTTAGGTTAGGTTGGGTTAGGTTAGGTTAGGTTAGGTTAGGTTAGGTTACGTTAGGTTAGGTTAGGTTAGGTTACGTTAGGTTAGATTAGGTTAGGTTACGTTAGGTTAGGTTAGGTTAGGTAAGGATAATTTGGTTAGGTTAGGTAAGGTAAGGTTAGGTTAGGTTAGGTTAGGTTGGGTTGGGTGTTGTTGGGTTGGGTTGGGTTGGGTTAGGTTGGGTTAGGTTAGGTTAGGTTACGTTAGGTTAGGTTAGTTTAGGTTACGTTAGGTTATGTTAGGTTAGGTTAGGTTACGTTAGGTTAGGTTAGGTCAGGTAAGGTTAGGTTACGCTAGAATAGGTTAGGTTAGGTTAGGTTACGTTAGGTTAGTTTAAGTTAGGTTAGGTTAGGTTTGGTTAGCTTAGGTTAGGTTAGCTTAGGTTAGGTTAGGTTGGGTTGGGTTGGGTTAGGTTGGGTTAGGTTAGGTTAGGTTAGGTTAGGTTAGGTTAGGTTGGGTTAGGTTAGTTTAGGTTAGGTTAGGTTAGGTTAGGTTGGGTTGGGTTGGGTTAGGTTAGGTTAGGTTAGGTAAGGTTAGGTTAGGTTAGGTTAGGTTACGTTAGGTTAAGGTATGAACCGTCGTAAAACCGCATTAAACAATGTCACTTAGTGAGATGCAGTGTTTTTCACCTTTACAAGTTGGGGACTGTGATATCTAATGTGAAAGCGCTTGAAACAGTCATAATGTTGTAGAAAGCAATGTAAAGTAGCGAGTAAAACGTTTTCTAACGATAGAAGTGCGAAGGTTATGTTAGGTTGAGTTAGTTTAAGCTAGGTAGCGTCGTGCAACTACCAAAAACAACGTCATCTAACGAGATAGTGTTGTTTTATTGCGAGTACGAAACTGCGATAGGTGAAATGTTGTGAAAGCACACAAAACGGCATGAACAAGCCAAATACTGCGTGTTGTACCGTTACAAGTGCGAAACTGCTATGTTGTGATATTCTCGTTAAAGCGCATGCAAGCATCGTGAAACCTTAAAGAACGATGTCATTTAGCGAGATACAGCGTTCTGTACTGCAATAAGTTGGTGAAAAACTGTGAGGTTATGCAAATATCCTAATTGTGAACGAAACAGTGTAATAGAGCGTTTTTTAATACAAGTGCGAATGTTAGGTTAGGTTAAGATATGAACCGTCGTAAAACCGCGTTAAACAATGTCACTTAGTGAGATGCAGTGTTTTTCACCATAACAAGTCGGGAACTGCGATATCTAATGTGAAAGCGCTTGCAAACGTCGTTAGGTAGGTTTGGTTTGGTTAGGTTAGGTTAGGTTACGTTAGGTTAGGTTAGGTTAGGTTTGGTTAGGTTAGGTTAGGTTAGGTTAGGTTAGGGTATGTTAGGTAAGCTTTGGTTAGGTTAGGTTAGGTTAGGTTGGGTTAGGTAAGGTTAGGTTAGGTTAAGATATGAACCGCGCTAAAACCGCATTAAACAATGTCACTTAGTGAGATGCTGTGTTTTTCACCATTACAAGTCGGGAACTGCGATATCTAATGTGAAAGCGCATGAAACCGTCGTAATCTTGTAGAAAACATTGTAAAGTAGCGAATAAAATGTTTTCTAACGATAGAAGTGCGAAGGTTCGGTTAGTTTGAGCTAGGTAGCGTCGTGAAACCACCAAAAACGATGTCATCTAACGAGATAGTGTTGTTTTACTGCGAGTACGAAAGTGCGATAGGTGAAATATTGGGAAAGCACACAAAATGGCATGAACTAGCCAGATACTGCGTCTTGTGCCGTTACAAGTGCGAAACTGCTTTATTGTGATATTTTCGTTAAAGCGCATGCAAGTATCGTGAAACCTTAAAGAACGATGTCATTTAGCGAGATACAGCGTTCTGTACTGTAATAAGTTGGTGAGAAACTGTGAGGTCAAGCAAATATCGTAATTGTGAACGAAACAGTGTAATTGAGCGTATTTAGATACAAGTGCGAATGGTATGTTAGGTTGAGATATCAACCGTCGTAAAACCGCATTAAACAATGTCACTTAGTGAGATGTAGTGTTTTTCAACATTACAAGTCGGGAACTAGGATATCTAATGTGAAAGCGCATGAAAGCGTCGTAATCTTGTAGAAAACATTGTAAAATTGCGAGTAAAACGTTTTCTAAAGATAAAAGTGCGAAGGTTAGCTTGAGTTATGTTAGTTTAAGCTATGTAGCGTCGTGAGACCACCAAAAAGGACGTCATCTAACGAGATAGTGTTGTTTTATTGCATGTACGAAACTGCAATAGGTGAAATGTTGTGAAAGTACACAAAACGACTTGAACAAGCCAGATACTGCGTGTTCTACCGTTACAAGTGCGAAACTGCTATATTGTGATATTCTCGTTAAAGCGCATGCAAGCATCGTGAAACCTTAAAAAACAATGTCATTTAGCGAGATACAGCGTTCTGTACTGCAATAAGTTGGTGAAAAACTGAGGTTATGCAAGTATCGTAATTGTGAACAAAACAGTGTAATAGAGGGTTTTTAGATACAAGTGCGAATGTTAGGTTAGGTTAAGATATGAACCGTCGTAAAACCGCATTAAACAATGTCAATTACTGAGATGCAGTGTTTTTCACCATTTAAAGTGGGGAACTGCGATATTTAATGTGAAAGCGCTTGCAACCGTCGTTAGGTTAGGTTAGGTTAGGTTAGGTTAGGTTTGGTTAGGTTAGGTTAGGTTAGGTTAGGTTAGATTAGGTTAGGTTGGGTTGAGTTGGGTTAGGTTAGGTTAGGTTAGGTTGGGTTAGGTTAGGTTAGGCTAGGTTACGTTAGGTTAGGTTAGGTTAGGTTACGTTAGGTTAGGTTAGGTTAGGTTACGTTAGGTTAGGTTAGAATAGGTTAGGTAAGGATAATTTGGTTAGGTTAGGTTAGGTTAGGTTGGGTTGGGTGTTGTTGGGTTGGGTTGGGTTGGGTATGTTGGGTTAGGTTAGGTTAGGTTACGTTAGGTTAGGTTAGGTTACGTTAGGTTATGTTAGGTTAGGTTAGGTTACGTTAGGTTAGGTTAGGTCAGGTAAGGTTAGGTTACGTTAGAATAGGTTAGGTTAGGTTAGATTACGTTAGGTTAGTTTAAGTTAGGTTAGGTTAGGTTTGGTTAGCTTAGGTTAGGTTAGCTTAGGTTAGGTTAGGTTGGGTTGGGTTGGGTTAGGTTGGGTTAGGTTAGGTTAGGTTAGGTTAGGTTGGGTTAGGTTAGTTTAGGTTAGGTTAGGTTAGGTTAGGTTGGGTTGGGTTGGGTTAGGTTAGGTTAGGTTAGGTTAGGTTAGGTAAGGTTAGGTTAGGTTAGGTTAGGTTACGTTAGGTTAAGGTATGAACCGTCGTAAAACGGCATTAAACAATGTCACTTAGTGAGATGCAGTGTTTTTCACCATAACAAGTCGGGAACTGCGATATCTATTGTGAAAGCGCTTGCAAACGTCGTTAGGTTAGGTTAGGTTTGGTTAGGTTAGGTTAGGTTACGTTAGGTTAGGTTAGGTTAGGTTTGGTTAGGTTAGGTTAGGTTAGGTTAGGTTAGGGTATGTTAGGTAAGCTTTGGTTAGGTTAGGTTAGGTTAGGTTGGGTTAGGTAAGGTTAGGTTAGGTTGAGATATCAACCGTCGTAAAACCGCATTAAACAATGTCACTTAGTGAGATGTAGTGTTTTTCAACATTACAAGTCGGGAACTAGGATATCTAATGTGAAAGCGCATGAAACCGTCGTAATCTTGTAGAAAACATTGTAAAATTGCGAGTAAAACGTTTTCTAAAGATAAAAGTGCGAAGGTTAGCTTGAGTTATGTTAGTTTAAGCTATGTAGCGTCGTGAGACCACCAAAAACGACGTCATCTAACGAGATAGTGTTGTTTTATTGCATGTACGAAACTGCAATAGGTGAAATGTTGTGAAAGTACACAAAACGGCTTGAACAAGCCAGATACTGCGTGTTGTACCGTTACAAGTGCGAAACTGCTATAATGTGATATTCTCGTTAAAGCGCATGCAAGCATCGTGAAACCTTAAAGAACGATGTCATTTAGCGAGATACAGCGTTCTGTACTGCAATAAGTTGGTGAAAAACTGTGAGGTTATGCAAATATCGTAATTGTGAACGAAACAGTGTAATAGAGCGTTTTTCAATACAAGTACCAATGTTAGGTTAGGTGAAGATATGAACCGTCGTAAAACCGCTTTAAACAATGTCACTTAGTGAGATGCAGTGTTTTTCACCATTACAAGTCGGGAACTGCGATATCTAATGTGAAAGCGCTTGCAAACGTCGTTAGGTTAGGTTGGGTTAGATTAGGTTATGTTAGGTTAGGTTGGGTTAGGTTAGGTTAGGTTTGGTTAGGTTAGGTTAGGTTAGGTTAGGTTGGGTTAGGTAAGGTTAGGTTAGGTTAGGATATGAACCGCGCTAAAACCGCAATAAACAATGTCACTTAGTGAGATGCTGTGTTTTTCACCATTACAAGCCGGGAACTGCGATATCTAATGTGAAAGCGCATGAAACCGTCGTAATCTTGTAGAAAACATTGTAAAGTAGCGAATAAAACGTTTTCTAACGATAGAAGTGCGAAGGTTCGGTTAGGTTGAGTTATGTTAGTTTAAGCTAGGTAGCGTCGTGAAACCACCAAAAACGACGTCATCTAACGAGATAGTGTTGTTTTATTGCGAGTACGAAACTGCGATAGGTAAAATGTGAAAGCACACAAAATGGCATGAACAAGCCAAATACTGCGTGTTGTACCGTTGCAATTGCGAAACTGCTATGTTGTGACATTCTCGGTAAAGCGCATGCAAGTATCGTGAAACCTTAAAGAACGATGTCATTTAGCGAGATACAGCGTTCTGTACTGTAATAAGTTGGTGAGAAACTGTGAGGTCAAGCAAATATCGTAATTGTGAACGAAACAGTGTAATTGAGCGTCTTTAGTTACAAGTGCGAATGTTAGGTTAGGTTGACATATCAACCGTCGTAAAACCGCCTTAAACAATGTCACTTAGTGAGATGTAGTGTTTTTCAACATTACAAGTCGGGAACTACGATATCTAATGTGAAAGCGCATGAAACCGTCGTAATCTTGTAGAAAACATTGTAAAGTAGCGAATAAAATGTTTTCTAACGATAGAAGTGCGAAGGTTCGGTTAGTTTGAGCTAGGTAGCGTCGTGAAACCACCAAAAACGATGTCATCTAACGAGATAGTGTTGTTTTACTGCGAGTACGAAAGTGCGATAGGTGAAATATTGGGAAAGCACACAAAATGGCATGAACTAGCCAGATACTGCGTCTTGTGCCGTTACAAGTGCGAAACTGCTTTATTGTGATATTTTCGTTAAAGCGCATGCAAGTATCGTGAAACCTTAAAGAACGATGTCATTTAGCGAGATACAGCGTTCTGTACTGTAATAAGTTGGTGAGAAACTGTGAGGTCAAGCAAATATCGTAATTGTGAACGAAACAGTGTAATTGAGCGTATTTAGATACAAGTGCGAATGGTATGTTAGGTTGAGATATCAACCGTCGTAAAACCGCATTAAACAATGTCACTTAGTGAGATGTAGTGTTTTTCAACATTACAAGTCGGGAACTAGGATATCTAATGTGAAAGCGCATGAAAGCGTCGTAATCTTGTAGAAAACATTGTAAAATTGCGAGTAAAACGTTTTCTAAAGATAAAAGTGCGAAGGTTAGCTTGAGTTATGTTAGTTTAAGCTATGTAGCGTCGTGAGACCACCAAAAAGGACGTCATCTAACGAGATAGTGTTGTTTTATTGCATGTACGAAACTGCAATAGGTGAAATGTTGTGAAAGTACACAAAACGACTTGAACAAGCCAGATACTGCGTGTTCTACCGTTACAAGTGCGAAACTGCTATATTGTGATATTCTCGTTAAAGCGCATGCAAGCATCGTGAAACCTTAAAAAACAATGTCATTTAGCGAGATACAGCGTTCTGTACTGCAATAAGTTGGTGAAAAACTGAGGTTATGCAAGTATCGTAATTGTGAACAAAACAGTGTAATAGAGGGTTTTTAGATACAAGTGCGAATGTTAGGTTAGGTTAAGATATGAACCGTCGTAAAACCGCATTAAACAATGTCAATTACTGAGATGCAGTGTTTTTCACCATTTAAAGTGGGGAACTGCGATATTTAATGTGAAAGCGCTTGCAACCGTCGTTAGGTTAGGTTAGGTTAGGTTAGGTTAGGTTTGGTTAGGTTAGGTTAGGTTAGGTTAGGTTAGATTAGGTTAGGTTGGGTTGAGTTGGGTTAGGTTAGGTTAGGTTTGGTTAGGTTAGGTTAGGTTAGGTTGGGTTAGGTAAGGTTAGGTTAGGTTAAGATATGAACCGCGCTAAAACCGCATTAAACAATGTCTCTTAGTGAGATGCTGTGTTTTTCACCATTACAAGTCGGGAACTGCGATATCTAATCTGAAAGCGCATGAAACCGTCGTAATCTTGTAGAAAACATTGTAAAGTAGCGAATAAAACGTTTTCTAACGATAGAAGTGCGAAGGTTCGGTTAGTTTGAGCTAGGTAGCGTCGTGAAACCACCAAAAACGATGTCATCTAACGAGATAGTGTTGTTTTATTGCGAGTACGAAACTGCGATAGGTGAAATATTGGGAAAGCACACAAAATGGCATGAACTAGCCAGATACTGCGTCTTGTGCCGTTACAAGTGCGAAACTGCTTTATTGTGATATTTTAGTTAAAGCGCATGCAAGCATCGTGAAACCTTAAAGAACAATGTCATTTAGCGAGATACAGCGTTCTGTACTGCAATAAGTTGGTGAAAAACTGTGAGGTTATGTAAATATCGTAATTGTGAACGAAACAGTGTAATAGAGCGTTTTTCAATACAAGTACGAATGTTAGGTTAGGTTAAGATATGAACCGTCGTAAAACCGCATTAAACAATGTCACTTAGTGAGATGCAGTGTTTTTCAACATTACAAGTCGGGAACTAGGATATCTAATGTGAAAGCGCATGAAACCGTCGTAATCTTGTAGAAAACATTGTAAAATTGCGAGTAAAACGTTTTCTAAAGATAAAAGTGCGAAGGTTAGCTTGAGTTATGTTAGTTTAAGCTATGTAGCGTCGTGAGACCACCAAAAAGGACGTCATCTAACGAGATAGTGTTGTTTTATTGCATGTACGAAACTGCAATAGGTGAAATGTTGTGAAAGTACACAAAACGGCTTGAACAAGCCAGATACTGCGTGTTGTACCGTTACAAGTGCGAAACTGCTATAATGTGATATTCTCGTTAAAGCGCATGCAAGCATCGTGAAACCTTAAAGAACGATGTCATTTAGCGAGATACAGCGTTCTGTACTGCAATAAGTTGGTGAAAAACTGTGAGGTTATGCAAATATCGTAATTGTGAACGAAACAGTGTAATAGAGCGTTTTTCAATACAAGTACCAATGTTAGGTTAGGTGAAGATATGAACCGTCGTAAAACCGCATTAAACAATGTCACTTAGTGAGATGCAGTGTTTTTCACCATTACAAGTCGGGAACTGCGATATCTAATGTGAAAGCGCTTGCAAACGTCGTTAGGTTAGGTTAGGTTAGATTAGGTTATGTTAGGTTAGGTTGGGTTAGGTTAGGTTAGGTTTGGTTAGGTTAGGTTAGGTTAGGTTGGGTTAGGTAAGGTTAGGTTAGGTTAGGATATGAACCGCGCTAAAACCGCAATAAACAATGTCACTTAGTGAGATGCTGTGTTTTTCACCATTACAAGTCGGGAACTGCGATATCTAATGTGAAAGCGCATGAAACCGTCGTAATCTTGTAGAAAACATTGTAAAGTAGCGAATAAAACGTTTTCTAACGATAGAAGTGCGAAGGTTCGGTTAGGTTGAGTTATGTTAGTTTAAGCTAGGTAGCGTCGTGAAACTACCAAAAACGACGTCATCTAACGAGATAGTGTTGTTTTATAGCGAGTATTAAACTGCGATAGGTGAAATGTGAAAGCACACAAAACGGCATGAACAAGCCAAATACTGCGTGTTCTACCGTTACAAGTGCGAAACTGCTATATTGTGATATTCTCGTTAAAGCGCATGCAAGCATCGTGAAACCTTAAAGAACAATGTCATTTAGCGAGATACAGCGTTCTGCACTGCAATAAGTTGGTGAAAAAATGAGGTTATGCAAGTATCGTAATTGTGAACAAAACAGTGTAATAGAGGGTTTTTAGATACAAGTGCGAATGTTAGGTTAGGTTAAGATATGAACCGTCGTAAAACCGCATTAAACAATGTCAATTACTGAGATGCAGTGTTTTTCACCATTTAAAGTGGGGAACTGCGATATTTAATGTGAAAGCGCTTGCAACCGTCGTTAGGTTAGGTTAGGTTAGGTTAGGTTAGGTTAGGTTTGGTTAGGTTAGGTTAGGTTAGATTAGGTTAGGTTGGGTTGAGTTGGGTTAGGTTAGGTTAGGTTAGGTTAGGTTGGGTTAGGTTAGGTTAGGTTAGGTTAGGTTACGTTAGGTTAGGTTAGGTTAGGTTACGTTAGGTTAGGTTAGGTTAGGTTACGTTAGGTTAGGTTAGGTTAGGTTAGGTAAGGATAATTTGGTTAGGTTAGGTTAGGTTAGGTTAGGTTAGGTTGGGTGTTGTTGGGTTGGGTTGGGTTGGGTATGTTGGGTTAGGTTAGGTTAGGTTACGTTAGGTTAGGTTAGGTTAGGTTACGTTAGGTTATGTTAGGTTAGGTTAGGTTACGTTAGGTTAGGTTAGGTCAGGTAAGGTTAGGTTACGTTAGAATAGGTTAGGTTAGGTTAGGTTACGTTAGGTTAGTTTAAGTTAGGTTAGGTTAGGTTTGGTTAGCTTAGGTTAGGTTAGCTTAGGTTAGGTTAGGTTGGGTTGGGTTGGGTTAGGTTGGGTTGGGTTAGGTTAGGTTAGGTTAGGTTGGGTTAGGTTAGTTTAGGTTAGGTTAGGTAAGGTTAGGTTGGGTTGGGTTGGGTTAGGTTAGGTTAGGTTAGGTTAGGTTAGGTAAGGTTAGGTTAGGTTAGGTTAGGTTACGTTAGGTTAAGGTATGAACCGTCGTAAAACGGCATTAAACAATGTCACTTAGTGAGATGCAGTGTTTTTCACCATAACAAGTCGGGAACTGCGATATCTATTGTGAAAGCGCTTGCAAACGTCGTTAGGTTAGGTTAGGTTTGGTTAGGTTAGGTTAGGTTACGTTAGGTTAGGTTAGGTTAGGTTTGGTTAGGTTAGGTTAGGTTAGGTTAGGTTAGGGTATGTTAGGTAAGCTTTGGTTAGGTTAGGTTAGGTTAGGTTGGGTTAGGTAAGGTTAGGTTAGGTTAAGGTATGAACCGCGCTAAAACCGCATTAAACAATGTCACTTAGTGAGATGCAGTGTTTTTCACCATTACAAGTCGGGAACTGCAATATCTAATGTGAAAGCGCATGAAACCGTCGTAATCTTGTAGAAAACATTGTAAAGTAGCGAATAAAACGTTTTCTAACGATAGAAGTGCGAAGGTTCGGTTAGATTGAGCTAGGTAGCGTCGTGAAACCACCAAAAACGATGTCATCTAACGAGATAGTGTTGTTTTACTGCGAGTACGAAACTGCGATAGGTGAAATATTGGGAAAGCACACAAAATGGCATGAACTAGCCAGATACTGCGTCTTGTGCCGTTACAAGTGCGAAACTGCTTTATTGTGATATTTTCGTTAAAGCGCATGCAAGTATCGTGAAACCTTAAAGAACGATGTCATTTAGCGAGATACAGCGTTCTGTACTGTAATAAGTTGGTGAGAAACTGTGAGGTCAAGCAAATATCGTAATTGTGAACGAAACAGTGTAATTGAGCGTATTTAGATACAAGTGCGAATGTTAGGTTAGGTTGAGATATCAACCGTCGTAAAACCGCATTAAACAATGTCACTTAGTGAGATGTAGTGTTTTTCAACATTACAAGTCGGGAACTAGGATATCTAATGTGAAAGCGCATGAAACCGTCGTAATCTTGTAGAAAACATTGTAAAATTGCGAGTAAAACGTTTTATAAAGATAAAAGTGCGAAGGTTAGCTTGAGTTATGTTAGTTTAAACTATGTAGCGTCGTGAGACCACCAAAAAGGACGTCATCTAACGAGATAGTGTTGTTTTATTGCATGTACGAAACTGCAATAGGTGAAATGTTGTGAAAGTACACAAAACGGCTTGAACAAGCCAGATACGGCGTGTTGTACCGTTACAAGTGCGAAACTGCTATAATGTGATATTCTCGTTAAAGCGCATGCAAGCATCGTGAAACCTTAAAGAACGATGTCATTTAGCGAGATACAGCGTTCTGTACTGCAATAAGTTGGTGAAAAACTGTGAGGTTATGCAAATATCGTAATTGTGAACGAAACAGTGTAATAGAGCGTTTTTCAATACAAGTACCATTGTTAGGTTAGGTGAAGATATGAACCGTCGTAAAACCGCATTAAACAATGTCACTTAGTGAGATGCAGTGTTTTTCACCATTACAAGTCGGGAACTGCGATATCTAATGTGAAAGCGCTTGCAAACGTCGTTAGGTTAGGTTAGGTTAGGTTAGGTTAGGTTACGTTAGGTTAGGTTTGGTTAGGTTAGGTTAGGTTAGGTTATGTTAGGTTAGGTTTGGTTAGGTTAGGTTAGGTTTGGTTAGGTTAGGTTAGGTTAGGTTGGGTTAGGTAAGGTTAGGTTAGGTTAAGATATGAACCGCGCTAAAACCGCATTAAACAATGTCTCTTAGTGAGATGCTGTGTTTTTCACCATTACAAGTCGGGAACTGCGATATCTAATCTGAAAGCGCATGAAACCGTCGTAATCTTGTAGAAAACATTGTAAAGTAGCGAATAAAACGTTTTCTAACGATAGAAGTGCGAAGGTTCGGTTAGTTTGAGCTAGGTAGCGTCGTGAAACCACCAAAAACGATGTCATCTAACGAGATAGTGTTGTTTTATTGCGAGTACGAAACTGCGATAGGTGAAATATTGGGAAAGCACACAAAATGGCATGAACTAGCCAGATACTGCGTCTTGTGCCGTTACAAGTGCGAAACTGCTTTATTGTGATATTTTAGTTAAAGCGCATGCAAGCATCGTGAAACCTTAAAGAACAATGTCATTTAGCGAGATACAGCGTTCTGTACTGCAATAAGTTGGTGAAAAACTGTGAGGTTATGTAAATATCGTAATTGTGAACGAAACAGTGTAATAGAGCGTTTTTCAATACAAGTACGAATGTTAGGTTAGGTTAAGATATGAACCGTCGTAAAACCGCATTAAACAATGTCACTTAGTGAGATGCAGTGTTTTTCAACATTACAAGTCGGGAACTAGGATATCTAATGTGAAAGCGCATGAAACCGTCGTAATCTTGTAGAAAACATTGTAAAATTGCGAGTAAAACGTTTTCTAAAGATAGAAGTGTGAAGGTTAGCTTGAGTTATGTTAGTTTAAGCTATGTAGCGTCGTGAGACCACCAAAAAGGACGTCATCTAACGAGATAGTGTTGTTTTATTGCATGTACGAAACTGCAATAGGTGAAATGTGAAAGTACACAAAACGGCTTGAACAAGCCAGATACTGCGTGTTGTACCGTTACAAGTGCGAAACTGCTATAATGTGATATTCTCGTTAAAGCGCATGCAAGCATCGTGAAACCTTAAAGAACGATGTCATTTAGCGAGATACAGCGTTCTGTACTGCAATAAGTTGGTGAAAAACTGTGAGGTTATGCAAATATCGTAATTGTGAACGAAACAGTGTAATAGAGCGTTTTCCAATACAAGTACCAATGTTAGGTTAGGTGAAGATATGAACCGTCGTAAAACCGCATTAAACAATGTCACTTAGTGAGATGCAGTGTTTTTCACCATTACAAGTCGGGAACTGCGATATCTAATGTGAAATCGCTTGCAAACGTCGTTAGGTTAGGTTAGGTTAGGTTAGGTTAGGTTAGGTTACGTTAGGTTAGGTTTGGTTAGGTTAGGTTAGGTTATGTTGGGTTAGGTTGGGTTAGGTTAGGTTAGGTTAGGTTAGGTTAAGATATGAACCGCGCTAATACCGCATTAAACAATGTCACTTAGTGAGATGCAGTGTTTTTCACCTTTACAAGTTGGGAACTGCGATATCTAATGTGAAAGCGCTTGAAACCATCGTAATGTTGTTGAAAGCAATGTAAAGTAGCGAGTAAAACGTTTTCTAACGATAGAAGTGCAAAGGTTATGTTAGGTTGAGTTATGTTAGTTTAAGCTAGGTAGCGTCGTGAAACCACCAAAAACGACGTCATCTAACGAGATAGTGTTGTTTTATTGCGAGTACGAAACTGCGATAGGTAAAATGTGAAAGCACACAAAACGGCATGAACAAGCCAAATACTGCGTGTTGTACCGTTACAAGTGCGAAACTGCTATGTTGTGACATTCTCGGTAAAGCGCATGCAGTATCGTGAAACCTTAAAGAACGATGTCATTTAGCGAGATACAGCGTTCTGTACTGTAATAAGTTGGTGAGAAACTGTGAGGTCAAGCAAATATCGTAATTGTGAACGAAACAGTGTAATTGAGCGTCTTTAGATACAAGTGCGAATGTTAGGTTAGGTTGACATATCAACCGTCGTGAAACCGCATTAAACAATGTCACTTAGTGAGATGTAGTGTTTTTCAACATTACAAGTCGGGAACTACGATATCTAATGTGAAAGCGCATGAAACCGTCGTAATCTTGTAGAAAACATTGTAAAGTTGCGAGTAAAACGTTTTCTAACGATAGAAGTGCGAAGGTTAGGTTAGGTTAGGTTAGTTTAAGCTAGGTAGCGTCGTGAAACTACCAAAAACGACGTCATCTAACGAGATAGTGTTGTTTTATTGCGAGTATTAAACTGCGATAGGTGAAATGTTGTGAATGCACACAAAACGGCATGAACAAGCCAAATACTGCGTGTTCTACCGTTACAAGTGCGAAACTGCTATATTGTGATATTCTCGTTAAAGCGCATGCAAGCATCGTGAAACCTTAAAGAACAATGTCATTTAGCGAGATACAGCGTTCTGTACTGCAATAAGTTGGTGAAAAACTGTGAGGTTATGTAAATATCGTAATTGTGAACGAAACAGTGTAATAGAGCGTTTTTCAATACAAGTACGAATGTTAGGTTAGGTTAAGATATGAACCGTCGTAAAACCGCATTAAACAATGTCACTTAGTGAGATGCAGTGTTTTTCACCATTACAAGTCGGGAACTGCGATATCTAATGTGAAAGCGCTTGCAAACGTCGTTAGGTTAGGTTAGGTTAGGTTAGGTTAGGTTAGGTTACGTTAGGTTAGGTTTGGTTAGGTTAGGTTAGGTTAGGTTAGGTTAGGTTAGGTTAGGTTGGGTTAGGTTAGGTTAGGTTACGTTAGGTTAAGGTATGAACCGTCGTAAAACCGCAATAAACAATGTCACTTAGTGAGATGCAGTGTTTTTCACCTTTACAAGTTGGGAACTGTGATATCTAATGTGAAAGCGCTTGAAACCGTCGTAATGTTGTAGAAAGCAATGTAAAGTAGCGAGTAAAACGTTTTCTAACGATAGAAGTGCGAAGGTTATGTTAGGTTGAGTTATGTTAGTTTAAGCTAGGTAGCGTCGTGAAACCACCAAAAACGACGTCATCTAACGAGATAGTGTTGTTTTATTGCGAGTACGAAACTGCGATAGGTAAAATGTTGTGAAAGCACACAAAACGGCATGAACAAGCCAAATACTGCGTGTTGTACCGTTACAAGTGCGAAACTGCTATGTTGTGACACTCTCGGTAAAGCGCATGCAAGTATCGTGAAACCTTAAAGAACGATGTCATTTAGCGAGATACAGCGTTCTGTACTGTAATAAGTTGGTGAGAAACTGTGAGGTCAAGCAAATATCGTAATTGTGAACGAAACAGTGTAATTGAGCGTCTTTAGATACAAGTGCGAATGTTAGGTTAGGTTGACTTATCAACCGTCGTAAAACCGCATTAAACAATGTCACTTAGTGAGATGTAGTGTTTTTCAACATTACAAGTCGGGAACTACGATATCTAATGTGAAAGCGCATGAAACCGTCGTAATCTTGTAGAAAACATTGTAAAGTGGCGAGTAAAACGTTTTCTAACGATAGAAGTGCGAAGGTTAGCTTGAGTTATGTTAGTTTAAGCTATGTAGCGTCGTGAGACCACCAAAAAGGACGTCATCTAACGAGATAGTGTTGTTTTATTGCATGTACGAAACTGCAATAGGTGAAATGTTGTGAAAGTACACAAAACGGCTTGAACAAGCCAGATACTGCGTGTTGTACCGTTACAAGTGCGAAACTGCTATAATGTGATATTCTCGTTAAAGCGCATGCAAGCATCGTGAAACCTTAAAGAACGATGTCATTTAGCGAGATACAGCGTTCTGTACTGCAATAAGTTGGTGAAAAACTGTGAGGTTATGCAAATATCGTAATTGTGAACGAAACAGTGTAATAGAGCGTTTTTCAATACAAGTACCAATGTTAGGTTAGGTGAAGATATGAACCGTCGTAAAACCGCATTAAACAATGTCACTTAGTGAGATGCAGTGTTTTTCACCATTACAAGTCGGGAACTGCGATATCTAATGTGAAAGCGCTTGCAAACGTCGTTAGGTTAGGTTAGGTTAGGTTAGGTTAGGTTACGTTAGGTTAGGTTTGGTTAGGTTAGGTTAGGTTAGGTTATGTTAGGTTAGGTTTGGTTAGGTTAGGTTAGGTTTGGTTAGGTTAGGTTAGGTTAGGTTGGGTTAGGTAAGGTTAGGTTAGGTTAAGATATGAACCGCGCTAAAACCGCATTAAACAATGTCTCTTAGTGAGATGCTGTGTTTTTCACCATTACAAGTCGGGAACTGCGATATCTAATGTGAAAGCGCATGAAACCGTCGTAATCTTGTAGAAAACATTGTAAAGTAGCGAATAAAACGTTTTCTAACGATAGAAGTGCGAAGGTTTGGTTAGTTTGAGCTAGGTAGCGTCGTGAAACCACCAAAAACGATGTCATCTAACGAGATAGTGTTGTTTTATTGCGAGTACGAAACTGCGATAGGTGAAATATTGGGAAAGCACACAAAATGGCATGAACTAGCCAGATACTGCGTGTTGTACCGTTACAAGTGCGAAACTGCTATGTTGTGACACTCTCGGTAAAGCGCATGCAAGTATCGTGAAACCTTAAAGAACGATGTCGTTTAGCGAGATACAGCGTTCTGTACTGTAATAAGTTGGTGAGAAACTGTGAGGTCAAGCAAATATCGTAATTGTGAACGAAACAGTGTAATTGAGCGTATTTAGATACAAGTGCGAATGTTAGGTTAGGTTGAGATATCAACCGTCGTAAAACCGCATTAAACAATGTCACTTAGTGAGATGTAGTGTTTTTCAACATTACAAGTCGGGAACTAGGATATCTAATGTGAAAGCGCATGAAACCGTCGTAATCTTGTAGAAAACATTGTAAAATTGCGAGTAAAACGTTTTCTAAAGATAAAAGTGCGAAGGTTAGCTTGAGTTATGTTAGTTTAAGCTATGTAGCGTCGTGAGACCACCAAAAAGGACGTCATCTAACGAGATAGTGTTGTTTTATTGCATGTACGAAACTGCAATAGGTGAAATGTTGTGAAAGTACACAAAACGGCTTGAACAAGCCAGATACTGCGTGTTGTACCGTTACAAGTGCGAAACTGCTATAATGTGATATTCTCGTTAAAGCGCATGCAAGCATCGTGAAACCTTAAAGAACGATGTCATTTAGCGAGATACAGCGTTCTGTACTGCAATAAGTTGGTGAAAAACTGTGAGGTTATGCAAATATCGTAATTGTGAACGAAACAGTGTAATAGAGCGTTTTTCAATACAAGTACCAATGTTAGGTTAGGTGAAGATATGAACCGTCGTAAAACCGCATTAAACAATGTCACTTAGTGAGATGCAGTGTTTTTCACCATTACAAGTCGGGAACTGCGATATCTAATGTGAAAGCGCTTGCAAACGTCGTTAGGTTAGGTTAGGTTAGATTAGGTTATGTTAGGTTAGGTTGGGTTAGGTTAGGTTAGGTTTGGTTAGGTTAGGTTAGGTTAGGTTGGGTTAGGTAAGGTTAGGTTAGGTTAGGATATGAACCGCGCTAAAACCGCAATAAACAATGTCACTTAGTGAGATGCTGTGTTTTTCACCATTACAAGTCGGGAACTGCGATATCTAATGTGAAAGCGCATGAAACCGTCGTAATCTTGTAGAAAACATTGTAAAGTAGCGAATAAAACGTTTTCTAACGATAGAAGTGCGAAGGTTCGGTTAGGTTGAGTTATGTTAGTTTAAGCTAGGTAGCGTCGTGAAACCACCAAAAACGACGTCATCTAACGAGATAGTGTTGTTTTATTGCGAGTACGAAACTGCGATAGGTAAAATGTGAAAGCACACAAAATGGCATGAACAAGCCAAATACTGCGTGTTGTACCGTTACAATTGCGAAACTGCTATGTTGTGACATTCTCGGTAAAGCGCATGCAAGTATCGTGAAACCTTAAAGAACGATGTCATTTAGCGAGATACAGCGTTCTGTACTGTTATAAGTTGGTGAGAAACTGTGAGGTCAAGCAAATATCGTAATTGTGAACGAAACAGTGTAATTGAGCGTCTTTAGATACAAGTGCGAATGTTAGGTTAGGTTGACATATCAACCGTCGTAAAACCGCCTTAAACAATGTCACTTAGTGAGAAGTAGTGTTTTTCAACATTACAAGTCGGGAACTACGATATCTAATGTGAAAGCGCATGAAACCGTCGTAATCTTGTAGAAAACATTGTAAAGTGGCGAGTAAAACGTTTTCTAACGATAGAAGTGCGAAGGTTAGGTTAGGTTAGGTTAGTTTAAGCTAGGTAGCGTCGTGAAACTACCAAAAACGACGTCATCTAACGAGATAGTGTTGTTTTATAGCGAGTATTAAACTGCGATAGGTGAAATGTGAAAGCACACAAAACGGCATGAACAAGCCAAATACTGCGTGTTCTACCGTTACAAGTGCGAAACTGCTATATTGTGATATTCTCGTTAAAGCGCATGCAAGCATCGTGAAACCTTAAAGAACAATGCCATTTAGCGAGATACAGCGTTCTGCACTGCAATAAGTTGGTGAAAAAATGAGGTTATGCAAGTATCGTAATTGTGAACAAAACAGTGTAATAGAGGGTTTTTAGATACAAGTGCGAATGTTAGGTTAGGTTAAGATATGAACCGTCGTAAAACCGCATTAAACAATGTCAATTACTGAGATGCAGTGTTTTTCACCATTTAAAGTGGGGAACTGCGATATTTAATGTGAAAGCGCTTGCAACCGTCGTTAGGTTAGGTTAGGTTAGGTTAGGTTAGGTTAGGTTTGGTTAGGTTAGGTTAGGTTAGATTAGGTTAGGTTGGGTTGAGTTGGGTTAGGTTAGGTTAGGTTAGGTTAGGTTGGGTTAGGTTAGGTTAGGTTAGGTTAGGTTACGTTAGGTTAGGTTAGGTTAGGTTACGTTAGGTTAGGTTAGGTTAGGTTACGTTAGGTTAGGTTAGGTTAGGTTAGGTAAGGATAATTTGGTTAGGTTAGGTTAGGTTAGGTTAGGTTGGGTTGGGTGTTGTTGGGTTGGGTTGGGTTGGGTATGTTGGGTTAGGTTAGGTTAGGTTACGTTAGGTTAGGTTAGGTTAGGTTACGTTAGGTTATGTTAGGTTAGGTTAGGTTACGTTAGGTTAGGTTAGGTCAGGTAAGGTTAGGTTACGTTAGAATAGGTTAGGTTAGGTTAGGTTACGTTAGGTTAGTTTAAGTTAGGTTAGGTTAGGTTTGGTTAGCTTAGGTTAGGTTAGCTTAGGTTAGGTTAGGTTGGGTTGGGTTGGGTTAGGTTGGGTTAGGTTAGGTTAGGTTAGGTTAGGTTGGGTTAGGTTAGTTTAGGTTAGGTTAGGTAAGGTTAGGTTGGGTTGGGTTGGGTTAGGTTAGGTTAGGTTAGGTTAGGTTAGGTTAGGTAAGGTTAGGTTAGGTTAGGTTAGGTTACGTTAGGTTAAGGTATGAACCGTCGTAAAACGGCATTAAACAATGTCACTTAGTGAGATGCAGTGTTTTTCACCATAACAAGTCGGGAACTGCGATATCTATTGTGAAAGCGCTTGCAAACGTCGTTAGGTTAGGTTAGGTTTGGTTAGGTTAGGTTAGGTTACGTTAGGTTAGGTTAGGTTAGGTTTGGTTAGGTTAGGTTAGGTTAGGTTAGGTTAGGGTATGTTAGGTAAGCTTTGGTTAGGTTAGGTTAGGTTAGGTTGGGTTAGGTAAGGTTAGGTTAGGTTAAGATATGAACCGCGCTAAAACCGCATTAAACAATGTCACTTAGTGAGATGCAGTGTTTTTCACCATTACAAGTCGGGAACTGCGATATCTAATGTGAAAGCGCATGAAACCGTCGTAATCTTGTAGAAAACATTGTAAAGTAGCGAATAAAACGTTTTCTAACGATAGAAGTGCGAAGGTTCGGTTAGATTGAGCTAGGTAGCGTCGTGAAACCATCAAAAACGATGTCATCTAACGAGATAGTGTTGTTTTACTGCGAGTACGAAACTGCGATAGGTGAAATATTGGGAAAGCACACAAAATGGCATGAACTAGCCAGATACTGCGTCTTGTGCCGTTACAAGTGCGAAACTGCTTTATTGTGATATTTTCGTTAAAGCGCATGCAAGTATCGTGAAACCTTAAAGAACGATGTCATTTAGCGAGATACAGCGTTCTGTACTGTAATAAGTTGGTGAGAAACTGTGAGGTCAAGCAAATATCGTAATTGTGAACGAAACAGTGTAATTGAGCGTATTTAGATACAAGTGCGAATGTTAGGTTAGGTTGAGATATCAACCGTCGTAAAACCGCATTAAACAATGTCACTTAGTGAGATGTAGTGTTTTTCAACATTACAAGTCGGGAACTAGGATATCTAATGTGAAAGCGCATGAAACCGTCGTAATCTTGTAGAAAACATTGTAAAATTGCGAGTAAAACGTTTTATAAAGATAAGAGTGCGAAGGTTAGCTTGAGTTATGTTAGTTTAAGCTATGTAGCGTCGTGAGACCACCAAAAAGGACGTCATCTAACGAGATAGTGTTGTTTTATTGCATGTACGAAACTGCAATAGGTGAAATGTTGTGAAAGTACACAAAACGGCTTGAACAAGCCAGATACTGCGTGTTGTACCGTTACAAGTGCGAAACTGCTATAATGTGATATTCTCGTTAAAGCGCATGCAAGCATCGTGAAACCTTAAAGAACGATGTCATTTAGCGAGATACAGCGTTCTGTACTGCAATAAGTTGGTGAAAAACTGTGAGGTTATGCAAATATCGTAATTCTGAACGAAACAGTGTAATAGAGCGTTTTTCAATACAAGTACCAATGTTAGGTTAGGTGAAGATATGAACCGTCGTAAAACCGCATTAAACAATGTCACTTAGTGAGATGCAGTGTTTTTCACCATTACAAGTCGGGAACTGCGATATCTAATGTGAAAGCGCTTGCAAACGTCGTTAGGTTAGGTTAGGTTAGGTTAGGTTAGGTTACGTTAGGTTAGGTTTGGTTAGGTTAGGTTAGGTTAGGTTATGTTAGGTTAGGTTTGGTTAGGTTAGGTTAGGTTTGGTTAGGTTAGGTTAGGTTAGGTTGGGTTAGGTAAGGTTAGGTTAGGTTAAGATATGAACCGCGCTAAAACCGCATTAAACAATGTCTCTTAGTGAGATGCTGTGTTTTTCACCATTACAAGTCGGGAACTGCGATATCTAATGTGAAAGCGCATGAAACCGTCGTAATCTTGTAGAAAACATTGTAAAGTAGCGAATAAAACGTTTTCTAACGATAGAAGTGCGAAGGTTCGGTTAGTTTGAGCTAGGTAGCGTCGTGAAACCACCAAAAACGATGTCATCTAACGAGATAGTGTTGTTTTATTGCGAGTACGAAACTGCGATAGGTGAAATATTGGGAAAGCACACAAAATGGCATGAACTAGCCAGATACTGCGTCTTGTGCCGTTACAAGTGCGAAACTGCTTTATTGTGATATTTTAGTTAAAGCGCATGCAAGCATCGTGAAACCTTAAAGAACAATGTCATTTAGCGAGATACAGCGTTCTGTACTGCAATAAGTTGGTGAAAAACTGTGAGGTTATGTAAATATCGTAATTGTGAACGAAACAGTGTAATAGAGCGTTTTTCAATACAAGTACGAATGTTAGGTTAGGTTAAGATATGAACCGTCGTAAAACCGCATTAAACAATGTCACTTAGTGAGATGCAGTGTTTTTCAACATTACAAGTCGGGAACTAGGATATCTAATGTGAAAGCGCATGAAACCGTCGTAATCTTGTAGAAAACATTTTAAAATTGCGAGTAAAACGTTTTCTAAAGATAGAAGTGTGAAGGTTAGCTTGAGTTATGTTAGTTTAAGCTATGTAGCGTCGTGAGACCACCAAAAAGGACGTCATCTAACGAGATAGTGTTGTTTTATTGCATGTACGAAACTGCAATAGGTGAAATGTGAAAGTACACAAAACGGCTTGAACAAGCCAGATACTGCGTGTTGTACCGTTACAAGTGCGAAACTGCTATAATGTGATATTCTCGTTAAAGCGCATGCAAGCATCGTGAAACCTTAAAGAACGATGTCATTTAGCGAGATACAGCGTTCTGTACTGCAATAAGTTGGTGAAAAACTGTGAGGTTATGCAAATATCGTAATTGTGAACGAAACAGTGTAATAGAGCGTTTTTCAATACAAGTACTAATGTTAGGTTAGGTGAAGATATGAACCGTCGTAAAACCGCATTAAACAATGTCACTTAGTGAGATGCAGTGTTTTTCACCATTACAAGTCGGGAACTGCGATATCTAATGTGAAAGCGCTTGCAAACGTCGTTAGGTTAGGTTAGGTTAGGTTAGGTTAGGTTAGGTTAGGTTAGGTTACGTTAGGTTAGGTTTGGTTAGGTTAGGTTAGGTTATGTTAGGTTAGGTTGGGTTAGGTTAGGTTAGGTTAGGTTAGGTTAAGATATGAACCGCGCTAATACCGCATTAAACAATGTCACTTAGTGAGATGCAGTGTTTTTCACCTTTACAAGTTGGGAACTGCGATATCTAATGTGAAAGCGCTTGAAACCATCGTAATGTTGTTGAAAGCAATGTAAAGTAGCGAGTAAAACGTTTTCTAACGATAGAAGTGCAAAGGTTATGTTAGGTTGAGTTATGTTAGTTTAAGCTAGGTAGCGTCGTGAAACCACCAAAAACGACGTCATCTAACGAGATAGTGTTGTTTTATTGCGAGTACGAAACTGCGATAGGTAAAATGTGAAAGCACACAAAACGGCATGAACAAGCCAAATACTGCGTGTTGTACCGTTACAAGTGCGAAACTGCTATGTTGTGACATTCTCGGTAAAGCGCATGCAAGTATCGTGAAACCTTAAAGAACGATGTCATTTAGCGAGATACAGCGTTCTGTACTGTAATAAGTTGGTGAGAAACTGTGAGGTCAAGCAAATATCGTAATTGTGAACGAAACAGTGTAATTGAGCGTCTTTAGATACAAGTGCGAATGTTAGGTTAGGTTGACATATCAACCGTCGTGAAACCGCATTAAACAATGTCACTTAGTGAGATGTAGTGTTTTTCAACATTACAAGTCGGGAACTACGATATCTAATGTGAAAGCGCATGAAACCGTCGTAATCTTGTAGAAAACATTGTAAAGTTGCGAGTAAAACGTTTTCTAACGATAGAAGTGCGAAGGTTAGCTTGAGTTATGTTAGTTTAAGCTATGTACCGTCGTGAGACCACCAAAAAGGACGTCATCTAACGAGATAGTGTTGTTTTATTGCATGTACGAAACTGCAATAGGTGAAATGTTGTGAAAGTACACAAAACGGCTTGAACAAGCCAGATACTGCGTGTTGTACCGTTACAAGTGCGAAACTGCTATAATGTGATATTCTCGTTAAAGCGCATGCAAGCATCGTGAAACCTTAAAGAACGATGTCATTTAGCGAGATACAGCGTTCTGTACTGCAATAAGTTGGTGAAAAACTGTGAGGTTATGCAAATATCGTAATTGTGAACGAAACAGTGTAATAGAGCGTTTTTCAATACAGGTACCAATGTTAGGTTAGGTGAAGATATGAACCGTCGTAAAACCGCATTAAACAATGTCACTTAGTGAGATGCAGTGTTTTTCACCATTACAAGTCGGGAACTGCGATATCTAATGTGAAAGCGCTTGCAAACGTCGTTAGGTTAGGTTAGGTTAGGTTAGGTTAGGTTACGTTAGGTTAGGTTTGGTTAGGTTAGGTTAGGTTAGGTTATGTTAGGTTAGGTTTGGTTAGGTTAGGTTAGGTTTGGTTAGGTTAGGTTAGGTTAGGTTGGGTTAGGTAAGGTTAGGTTAGGTTAAGATATGAACCGCGCTAAAACCGCATTAAACAATGTCTCTTAGTGAGATGCTGTGTTTTTCACCATTACAAGTCGGGAACTGCGATATCTAATGTGAAAGCGCATGAAACCGTCGTAATCTTGTAGAAAACATTGTAAAGTAGCGAATAAAACGTTTTCTAACGATAGAAGTGCGAAGGTTCGGTTAGTTTGAGCTAGGTAGCGTCGTGAAACCACCAAAAACGATGTCATCTAACGAGATAGTGTTGTTTTATTGCGAGTACGAAACTGCGATAGGTGAAATATTGGGAAAGCACACAAAATGGCATGAACTAGCCAGATACTGCGTCTTGTGCCGTTACAAGTGCGAAACTGCTTTATTGTGATATTTTAGTTAAAGCGCATGCAAGCATCGTGAAACCTTAAAGAACAATGTCATTTAGCGAGATACAGCGTTCTGTACTGCAATAAGTTGGTGAAAAACTGTGAGGTTATGTAAATATCGTAATTGTGAACGAAACAGTGTAATAGAGCGTTTTTCAATACAAGTACGAATGTTAGGTTAGGTTAAGATATGAACCGTCGTAAAACCGCATTAAACAATGTCACTTAGTGAGATGCAGTGTTTTTCAACATTACAAGTCGGGAACTAGGATATCTAATGTGAAAGCGCATGAAACCGTCGTAATCTTGTAGAAAACATTGTAAAATTGCGAGTAAAACGTTTTCTAAAGATAGAAGTGTGAAGGTTAGCTTGAGTTATGTTAGTTTAAGCTATGTAGCGTCGTGAGACCACCAAAAAGGACGTCATCTAACGAGATAGTGTTGTTTTATTGCATGTACGAAACTGCAATAGGTGAAATGTGAAAGTACACAAAACGGCTTGAACAAGCCAGATACTGCGTGTTGTACCGTTACAAGTGCGAAACTGCTATAATGTGATATTCTCGTTAAAGCGCATGCAAGCATCGTGAAACCTTAAAGAACGATGTCATTTAGCGAGATACAGCGTTCTGTACTGCAATAAGTTGGTGAAAAACTGTGAGGTTATGCAAATATCGTAATTGTGAACGAAACAGTGTAATAGAGCGTTTTTCAATACAAGTACCAATGTTAGGTTAGGTGAAGATATGAACCGTCGTAAAACCGCATTAAACAATGTCACTTAGTGAGATGCAGTGTTTTTCACCATTACAAGTCGGGAACTGCGATATCTAATGTGAAAGCGCTTGCAAACGTCGTTAGGTTAGGTTAGGTTAGGTTAGGTTAGGTTACGTTAGGTTAGGTTTGGTTAGGTTAGGTTAGGTTATGTTAGGTTAGGTTGGGTTAGGTTAGGTTAGGTTAGGTTAGGTTAAGATATGAACCGCGCTAATACCGCATTAAACAATGTCACTTAGTGAGATGCAGTGTTTTTCACCTTTACAAGTTGGGAACTGCGATATCTAATGTGAAAGCGCTTGAAACCATCGTAATGTTGTTGAAAGCAATGTAAAGTAGCGAGTAAAACGTTTTCTAACGATAGAAGTGCAAAGGTTATGTTAGGTTGAGTTATGTTAGTTTAAGCTAGGTAGAGTCGTGAAACCACCAAAAACGACGTCATCTAACGAGATAGTGTTGTTTTATTGCGAGTACGAAACTGCGATAGGTAAAATGTGAAAGCACACAAAACGGCATGAACAAGCCAAATACTGCGTGTTGTACCGTTACAAGTGCGAAACTGCTATGTTGTGACACTCTCGGTAAAGCGCATGCAAGTATCGTGAAACCTTAAAGAACGATGTCATTTAGCGAGATACAGCGTTCTGTACTGTAATAAGTTGGTGAGAAACTGTGAGGTCAAGCAAATATCGTAATTGTGAACGAAACAGTGTAATTGAGCGTCTTTAGATACAAGTGCGAATGTTAGGTTAGGTTGACTTATCAACCGTCGTAAAACCGCATTAAACAATGTCACTTAGTGAGATGTAGTGTTTTTCAACATTACAAGTCGGGAACTACGATATCTAATGTGAAAGCGCATGAAACCGTCGTAATCTTGTAGAAAACATTGTAAAGTGGCGAGTAAAACGTTTTCTAACGATAGAAGTGCGAAGGTTAGGTTAGGTTAGGTTAGTTTAAGCTAGGTAGCGTCGTGAAACTACAAAAAACGACGTCATCTTACGAGATAGTGTTGTTTTATAGCGAGTATTAAACTGCGATAGGTGAAATGTTGTGAAAGCACACAAAACGGCATGAACAAGCCAAATACTGCGTGTTCTACCGTTACAAGTGCGAAACTGCTATATTGTGATATTCTCGTTAAAGCGCATGCAAGCATCGTGAAACCTTAAAGAACAATGTCATTTAGCGAGATACAGCGTTCTGTACTGCAATAAGTTGGTGAAAAACTGTGAGGTTATGCAAATATCGTAATTGTGAACAAAACAGTGTAATAGAGCGTTTTTAGATACAAGTGCGAATGTTAGGTTAAGATATGAACCGTCGTAAAACCGCATTAAACAATGTCAATTACTGAGATGCAGTGTTTTTCACCATTAAAAGTGGGGAACTGCGATATTTAATGTGAAAGCGCTTGCAACCGTCGTTAGGTTACGTTAGGTTAGGTTAGGTTAGGTTTGGTTAGGTTAGGTTAGGTTAGGTTAGATTAGGTTAGGTTGGGTTGAGTTGGGTTAGGTTAGGTTAGGTTACGTTAGGTTAGGTTAGGTTAGGTAAGGATAATTTGGTTAGGTTAGGTAAGGTTAGGTTAGGTTAGGTTGGGTGGGTTGGGTGTTGTTGGGTTGGGTTGGGTTGGGTGTTGTTGGGTTGGGTTGGGTTGGGTTAGGTTGGGTTAGGTTAGGTTAGGTTAGGTTAGGTTACGTTAGGTTAGGTTAGGTCAGGTAAGGTTAGGTTACGTTAGAATAGGTTAGGTTAGGTTTTGTTACCTTAGGTTAGGTTAGCTTAGGTTAGGTTAGGTTGGGTTGGGTTGGGTTGGGTTAGGTTGGGTTAGGTTAGGTTAGGTTAGGTTAGGTTGGGTTAGGTTAGTTTAGGTTAGGTTAGGTTAGGTTAGGTTGGGTTGGGTTGGGTTAGGTTAGGTTAGGTTAGGTTAGGTTAGGTTAGGTTACGTTAGGTTAAGGTATGAACCGTCGTAAAACCGCATTAAACAATGTCACTTAGTGAGATGCAGTGTTTTTCACCTTTACAAGTTGGGAACTGTGATATCTAATGTGAAAGCGCTTGAAACCATCATAATGTTGTAGAAAGCAATGTAAAGTAGCGAGTAAAACGTTTTCTAACGATAGAAGTGCGAAGGTTATGTTAGGTTGAGTTATGTTAGTTTAAGCTAGGTAGCGTCGAGCAACTACCAAAAACAACGTCATCTAACGAGATGGTGTTGTTTTATTGCGAGTACGAAACTGCGATAGGTGAAATTTTGTGAATGCACACAAAACGGCATGAACAAGCCAAATACTGCGTGTTGTACCGTTACAAGTGCGAAACTGCTATGTTGTGATATTCTCGTTAAAGCGCATGCAAGCATCGTGAAACCTTAAAGAACGATGTCATTTAGCGAGATACAGCGTTCTGTACTGCAATAAGTTGGTAAAAAACTGTGAGGTTATGCAAATATCCTAATTGTGAACGAAACAGTGTAATAGAGCGTTTTTTAATACAAGTGCGAATGTTAGGTTAGGTTAAGATATGAACCGTCGTAAAACCGCATTAAACAATGTCACTTAGTGAGATGCAGTGTTTTTCACCATTACAAGTCGGGAACTGCGATATCTAATGTGAAAGCCCTTGCAAACGTCGTTAGGTTAGGTTAGGTTTGGTTAGGTTAGGTTAGGTTAGGTTACGTTAGGTTAGGTTAGGTTAGGTTTGGTTAGGTTAGGTTAGGTTAGGTTAGGTTAGGGTATGTTAGGTAAGCTTTGGTTAGGTTAGGTTAGGTTAGGTTGGGTTAGGTAAGGTTAGGTTAGGTTAAGATATGAACCGCGCTAAAACCGCATTAAACAATGTCACTTAGTGAGATGCTGTGTTTTTCACCATTACAAGTCGGGAACTGCGATATCTAATGTGAAAGCGCATGAAACCGTCGTAATCTTGTAGAAAACATTGTAAAGTAGCGAATGAAACGTTTTCTAACGATAGAAGTGCGAAGGTTCGGTTAGTTTGAGCTAGGTAGCGTCGTGAAACCACCAAAAACGATGTCATCTAACGAGATAGTGTTGTTTTACTGCGAGTACAAAACTGCGATAGGTGAAATATTGGGAAAGCACACAAAATGGCATGAACTAGCCAGATACTGCGTCTTGTGCCGTTACAAGTGCGAAACTGCTTTATTGTGATATTTTCGTTAAAGCGCATGCAAGTATATCAAATAATGTCCGTTTGTTTTTTTCTTTTTTAGACTCACTGTTAGAATTTGTGAGTGAAAAAAAATATGCCTTGATTTTAGGTGGTGACCTCAACATCAACATGTTAGCTGAGAGCAGTGTTAAATTAGAACTTGAATCAATGTTAAGCTCGCATTATTGTCAAAATGTTATAACGGCTCCTACGCGAATCACTTCACAGTCATCAACACTCTTAGATCTTTTTATAACAAACTTTGATACTTTCCTTGTTACGGCTGGCACTTTGATTCACAATATTAGTGACCACATGCCTATATTTATGTCTGTTAACCAACTCAATAACGTACCCAAACAAGTGCGTGCAGAATTTTCCTATAGACTTATAAATCCTGAAACACTAACCCTCTTTAGAGAGCGCTTAGGCAGAACCGACTGGAGCAATGTGTTCGCAGCGAGTGCCGCCAATTTGGCATACGATTTATTTATGAACAAGTTCACCGAAATATACCTTCAATGTTTTCCCCTAAAGTCATTTAAAACATTTAAAAAAAGTCGGAAACCTTGGGTAAATAAAGAATGCCTTAAGCTTATAAGAAAGCGGGACCAATTGTTCAAGGCATTTATTGTGAGTAAGTCCCCTGAAGCCCTCAAAGCATTTAAAAAGCACCGAAACTTTGTCACCAAACGCCTTCGTGATGAAAAGAAACTATATTATTCGAACCTGTTTAACTCAACGCAAGGGCGTACAGAAAACGTTTGGAAGGCAATTAACAGTACGCTTAATAATCCACCGGAGGAATTAACCAAAATTGTGAAAGATGGTACAGAAATTCAAGGGCCTGATTTAGCTGATGCATTTAACGACTTCTTTTTGTCAGTTGGCGGCCCTACAACCAGTAGTACTTCTTTAAAATATATGAATATTCGAAATAACCAAACAATATTTCTAGAACCAATTTCAGAGAGTGAATTAGTAGCGACATTTTTGACACTCAGTAATAGCAAAGCCACTGACGCGGACAATATTCAGATGAAACCTGTTAAGTATGTTATTGACATACTAGCACCCTGTCTTGCCTACATTTTTAACATATGTTTGTCCACAGGACATTTCCCGCGAAACATGCAGATAGCAAAAGTGACAGTTATCTATAAAAAGGGTCCCAGAAATGACATGTCCAACTACCGCCCTATATCGATTCTACCTGTATTCTCTAAGGGTCTGGAAAAAATAATTTTGAAACGTTTGAACTCTTTTACTGACAAGTTCAACTTGATTACTTCAGCGCAGTATGGCTTCCGGAAAAATAAATCTACTGAGCTCGCGCTACTGGCACAAAAAGAATACATTCTAGAGAATTTTGAATCCCGAAATATGGTACTCGGTCTTTTTCTTGATTTCTCAAAAGCCTTTGACCTGATTAATCATAAAATTCTCCTACAAAAGTTGGACCATTACGGTATAAGAGGCGTTGCACACAAATTAATCACTTCATACTTGCAACACCGAACTCAATTCGTCGTAATTCAAGGCAAACATTCCGCAACAAAATCCATTAAAACAGGCGTCCCGCAGGGAAGCATTTTGGGACCGTTTCTCTTTATACTTTACGTTAATGAGATAGTTCGTATTGATGAATCTGCCCATTACATTATATATGCTGACGACACAAGTTTGTTTTTTTCAAGCAGATGTAGCAGCGATCTAGGTAGCCGAGCGAATAACGCACTGTCTAAAATTAACACATGGGCCCAAGAAAACTCTCTAAAACTAAACATAAAAAAAACAAAAGCTGTTTTATTTCACCCCCGCCACACGCAAGTTCAGTTTCCCATCATTTCGTTAAATAATTTAGAAATTGAAGTCGTCAAAAGTTTTAAATCATTAGGCGTGTACTTTTCACAAAACATGACATGGGATGATCACGTGAACCATATTATTACTAAACTATCTCGTATAATCGGCGTCATGCGCCGTCATTGCTACTATTTTCCTGTTTCTGTAAACATGCTCATATATAACTCGTTGTTTTCTTCATTATTGAATTATGCCTTTCTTGTATGGTCCACAACGACAACTGTAAACGTTTGCAAACTTACCATCTTGCAAAAGAAAGCTTTGCGTCTTGCCTCTAAATTACCACATCGCAGCCACACAGCAGAATTGTTTAAAAAACACTACATCATTCAGGTTGCATCAATATATGATTATAAACTAAGCCGTTTATATAAGTTCGGTTTATTGAAAAATAATGACTACGATTGCTAGAATAGCCAGGTTAGAGAAAAATTTTCCTGCTTATAATGTACGTCAACCTGAAGTGTGGCACATATCAAAATGTAGAACGAAATACGGTAATCAAATGTTAAAGTTTCAACTGCCTCCACTTCTAAACCGCATAATTAGGGAACATAACATTGATATATCTAGCATATCACCAAAAAAATTGCGATTAGTGTTTATATAATAATGTGATCTAGCGACTACCTCGGTGATCTTTCATTGTAATCTTTCATTGTTTCTTTTTTTAGTGCACATTGTGAAACACTTTTATTTTGGTTGTCCTTAGCCGCACGTCTTTCTGTGCTACCCTGTGTACTAGGGGGTCAGGGCTTCTCAAGCTGTTCTCACAGCTTTTACCTGCCCTCCTCGTAACATGTATTTTGTTGTTGCGGAATAAATTTCAATTTCAATTTCAATTTCAATTTCAGTATCGTGAAACCTTAAAGAACGATGTCATTTAGCGAGATACAGCGTTCTGTACTGTAATAAGTTGGTGAGAAACTGTGAGGTCAAGCAAATATCGTAATTGTGAACGAAACAGTGTAATTGAGCGTATTTAGATACAAGTGCGAATGTTAGGTTAGGTTGAGATATCAACCGTCGTAAAACCGCATTAAACAATGTCACTTAGTGAGATGTAGTGTTTTTCAACATTACAAGTCGGGAACTAGGATATCTAATGTGAAAGCGCATGAAACCGTCGTAATCTAGTAGAAAACATTGTAAAGTAGCGAATAAAACGTTTTCTAACGATAGAAGTGCGAAGGTTCGGTTAGGTTGAGTTATGTTAGTTTAAGCTAGGTAGCGTCGTGAAACCACCAAAAACGACGTCATCTAACGAGATAGTGTTGTTTTATTGCGAGTACGAAACTGCGATAGGTAAAATGTTGTGAAAGCACACAAAATGGCATGAACAAGCCAAATACTGCGTGTTGTACCGTTACAATTGCGAAACTGCTATATTGTGATATTCTCGTTAAAGCGCATGCAAGCATCGTGAAACCTTAAAGAACAATGTCATTTAGCGAGATACAGCGTTCTGTACTGCAATAAGTTGGTGAAAAACTGAGGTTATGCAAGTATCGTAATTGTGAACAAAACAGTGTAATAGAGGGTTTTTAGATACAAGTGCGAATGTTAGGTTAGGTTAAGATATGAACCGTCGTAAAACCGCATTAAACAATGTCAATTACTGAGATGCAGTGTTTTTCACCATTAAAAGTGGGGAACTGCGATATTTAATGTGAAAGCGCTTGCAACCGTCGTTAGGTTAGGTTAGGTTAGGTTAGGTTAGGTTTGGTTAGGTTAGGTTAGGTTAGGTTAGGTTAGATTAGGTTAGGTTGGGTTGAGTTAGGTTAGGTTAGGTTAGGTTTGGTTAGGTTAGGTTAGGTTAGGTTAGGTTAGATTAGGTTAGGTTGGGTTGAGTTGGGGTAGGTTAGGTTAGGTTAGGTTAGGTTGGGTTAGGTTAGGTTAGGTTAGGTTAGGATATGAACCGCGCTAAAACCGCATTAAACAATGTCACTTAGTGAGATGCTGTGTTTTTCACCATTACAAGTCGGGAACTGCGATATCTAATGTGAAAGCGCATGAAACCGTCGTAATCTTGTAGAAAACATTGTAAAGTAGCGAATAAAACGTTTTCTAACGATAGAAGTGCGAAGGTTCGGTTAGGTTGAGTTATGTTAGTTTAAGCTAGGTAGCGTCGTGAAACCACGAAAAACGACGTCATCTAACGAGATAGTGTTATTTTATTGCGAGTACGAAACTGCGATAGGTAAAATGTTGTAAAAGCACACAAAATGGCATGAACAAGCCAAATACTGCGTGTTGTACCGTTACAATTGCGAAACTGCTATGTTGTGACATTCTCGGTAAAGCGCATGCAAGTATCGTGAAACCTTAAAGAACGATGTCATTTAGCGAGATACAGCGTTCTGTACTGTAATAAGTTGGTGAGAAACTGTGAGGTCAAGCAAATATCGTAATTGTGAACGAAACAGTGTAATTGAGCGTCTTTAGATACAAGTGCGAATGTTAGGTTAGGTTGACGTATCAGCCGTCGTAAAACCGCATTAAACAATGTCACTTAGTGAGATGTAGTGTTTTTCAACATTACAAGTCGGGAACTACGATATCTCTTGTGAAAGCGCTTGCAAACGTCGTTAGGTTAGGTTAGGTTAGGTTACGTTAGGTTAGGTTTGGTTAGGGTAGGTTAGGTTAGGTTATGTTAGGTTAGGTTAGGTTGGGTTGAGTTGGGTTAGGTTAGGTTAGGTTAGGTTAGGTTGGGTTAGGTTAGGTTAGGTTAGGTTACGTTATGTTAGGTTAGGTTAGGTTACGTTAGGTTAGGTTAGGTTAGGTTACGTTAGGTTAGGTTAGGTTAGGTAAGGATAATTTGGTTAGGTTAGGTTAGGTTGGGTTGGGTGTTGTTGGGTTGGGTTGGGTTGGGTTAGGTTGGGTTAGGTTAGGTTAGGTTACGTTAGGTTAGGTTAGGTTACGTTAGGTTAGGTTAGGTTAGGTTACGTTAGGTTAGGTTAGGTCAGGTAAGGTTAGGTTACGTTAGAATAGGTTAGGTTAGGTTAGGTTACGTTAGGTTAGTTTAAGTTAGGTTAGGTTAGGTTTGGTTAGCTTAGGTTAGGTTAGCTTAGGTTAGGTTAGGTTGGGTTGGGTTGGGTTAGGTTGGGTTAGGTTAGGTTAGGTTAGGATAGGTTGGGTTAGGTTAGTTTAGGTTAGGTTAGGTTAGGTTAGGTTGGGTTGGGTTGGGTTAGGTTAGGTTAGGTTAGGTTAGGTTAGGTAAGGTTAGGTTAGGTTAGGTTACGTTAGGTTAAGGTATGAACCGTCGTAAAACCGCATTAAACAATGTCACTTAGTGAGATGCAGTGTTTTTCAACATAACAAGTCGGGAACTGCGATATCTAATGTGAAAGCGCTTGCAAACGTCGTTAGGTTAGGTTAGGTTTGGTTAGGTTAGGTTAGGTTAGGTTACGTTAGGTTAGGTTAGGTTAGGTTTGGTTAGGTTAGGTTAGGTTAGGTTAGGGTATGTTAGGTAAGCTTTGGTTAGGTTAGGTTAGGTTAGGTTGGGTTAGGTAAGGTTAGGTTAGGTTAAGATATGAACCGCGCTAAAACCGCATTAAACAATGTCACTTAGCGAGATGTAGTGTTTTTCAACATTACAAGTCGGGAACTAGGATATCTAATGTGAAAGCGCATGAAACCGTCGTAATCTAGTAGAAAACATTGTAAAGTAGCGAATAAAACGTTATCTAACGATAGAAGTGCGAAGGTTCGGTTAGGTTGAGTTATGTTAAGTTTAAGCTAGGTAGCGTCGTGAAACCACCAAAAACGACGTCATCTAACGAGATAGTGTTGTTTTATTGCGAGTACGAAACTGCGATAGGTAAAATGTTGTGAAAGCACACAAAATGGCATGAACAAGCCAAATACTGCGTGTTGTACCGTTACAATTGCGAAACTGCTATATTGTGATATTCTCGTTAAAGCGCATGCAAGCATCGTGAAACCTTAAAGAACAATGTCATTTAGCGAGATACAGCGTTCTGTACTGCAATAAGTTGGTGAAAAACTGAGGTTATGCAAGTATCGTAATTGTGAACAAAACAGTGTAATAGAGGGTTTTTAGATACAAGTGCGAATGTTAGGTTAGGTTAAGATATGAACCGTCGTAAAACCGCATTAAACAATGTCAATTACTGAGATGCAGTGTTTTTCACCATTAAAAGTGGGGAACTGCGATATTTAATGTGAAAGCGCTTGCAACCGTCGTTAGGTTAGGTTAGGTTAGGTTAGGTTAGGTTTGGTTAGGTTAGGTTAGGTTAGGTTAGGTTAGATTAGGTTAGGTTGGGTTGAGTTAGGTTAGGTTAGGTTAGGTTTGGTTAGGTTAGGTTAGGTTAGGTTAGGTTAGATTAGGTTAGGTTGGGTTGAGTTGGGGTAGGTTAGGTTAGGTTAGGTTAGGTTGGGTTAGGTTAGGTTAGGTTAGGATATGAACCGCGCTAAAACCGCATTAAACAATGTCACTTAGTGAGATGCTGTGTTTTTCACCATTACAAGTCGGGAACTGCGATATCTAATGTGAAAGCGCATGAAACCGTCGTAATCTTGTAGAAAACATTGTAAAGTAGCGAATAAAACGTTTTCTAACGATAGAAGTGCGAAGGTTCGGTTAGGTTGAGTTATGTTAGTTTAAGCTAGGTAGCGTCGTGAAACCACCAAAAACGACGTTATCTAACGAGATAGTGTTGTTTTATTGCGAGTACGAAACTGCGATAGGTAAAATGTTGTGAAAGCACACAAAATGGCATGAACAAGCCAAATACTGCGTGTTGTACCGTTACAATTGCGAAACTGCTATGTTGTGACATTCTCGGTAAAGCGCATGCAAGTATCGTGAAACCTTAAAGAACGATGTCATTTAGCGAGATACAGCGTTCTGTACTGTAATAAGTTGGTGAGAAACTGTGAGGTCAAGCAAATATCGTAAATGTGAACGAAACAGTGTAATTGAGCGTCTTTAGATACAAGTGCGAATGTTAGGTTAGGTTGACATATCAACCGTCGTAAAACCGCATTAAACAATGTCACTTAGTGAGATGTAGTGTTTTTCAACATTACAAGTCGGGAACTACGATATCTAATATGAAAGCGCTTGCAAACGTCGTTAGGTTAGGTTAGGTTAGGTTAGGTTAGGTTAGGTCACGTTAGGTTAGGTTTGGTTAGGGTAGGTTAGGTTAGGTTATGTTAGGTTAGGTTAGGTTGGGTTGAGTTGGGTTAGGTTAGGTTAGGTTAGGTTGGGTTAGGTTAGGTTAGGTTAGGTTACGTTAGGTTAGGTTAGGTTAGGTTACGTTAGGTTAGGTTAGGTTAGGTTACGTTAGGTTAGGTTAGGTTAGGTAAGGATAATTTGTTTAGGTTAGGTTAGGTTGGGTTGGGTGTTGTTGGGTTGGGTTGGGTTGGGTTAGGTTGGGTTAGGTTAGGTTAGGTTACGTTAGGTTAGGTTAGGTTAGGTTACGTTAGGTTATGTTAGGTTAGGTTAGGTTACGTTAGGTTAGGTTAGGTCAGGTAAGGTTAGGTTACGTTAGAATAGGTTAGGTTAGGTTAGGTTACGTTAGGTTAGTTTAAGTTAGGTTAGGTTAGGTTTGGTTAGCTTAGGTTAGGTTAGCTTAGGTTAGGTTAGGTTGGGTTGGGTTGGGTTAGGTTGGGTTAGGTTAGGTTAGGTTAGGTTAGGTTGGGTTAGGTTAGTTTAAGTTAGGTTAGGTTGGGTTGGGTTGGGTTAGGTTAGGTTAGGTTAGGTTAGGTAAGGTTAGGTTAGGTTAGGTTCGGTTACGTTAGGTTAAGGTATGAACCGTCGTAAAACCGCATTAAACAATGTCACTTAGTGAGATGCAGTGTTTTTCACCATAACAAGTCGGGAACTGCGATATCTAATGTGAAAGCGCTTGCAAACGTCGTTAGGTTAGGTTAGGTTTGGTTAGGTTAGGTTAGGTTACGTTAGGTTAGGTTAGGTTAGGTTTGGTTAGGTTAGGTTAGGTTAGGTTAGGTTAGGGTATGTTAGGTAAGCTTTGGTTAGGTTAGGTTAGGTTAGGTTGGGTTAGGTAAGGTTAGGTTAGGTTAAGATATGAACCGCGCTAAAACCGCATTAAACAATGTCACTTAGTGAGATGCTGTGTTTTTCACCATTACAAGTCGGGAACTGCGATATCTAATGTGAAAGCGCATGAAACCGTCGTAATCTTGTAGAAAACATTGTAAAGTAGCGAATAAAACGTTTTCTAACGATAGAAGTGCGAAGGTTCGGTTAGGTTGAGTTATGTTAGTTTAAGCTAGGTAGCGTCGTGAAACCACCAAAAACGACGTCATCTAACGAGATAGTGTTATTTTATTGCGAGTACGAAACTGCGATAGGTAAAATGTTGTAAAAGCACACAAAATGGCATGAACAAGCCAAATACTGCGTGTTGTACCGTTACAATTGCGAAACTGCTATGTTGTGACATTCTCGGTAAAGCGCATGCAAGTATCGTGAAACCTTAAAGAACGATGTCATTTAGCGAGATACAGCGTTCTGTACTGTAATAAGTTGGTGAGAAACTGTGAGGTCAAGCAAATATCGTAATTGTGAACGAAACAGTGTAATTGAGCGTCTTTAGATACAAGTGCGAATGTTAGGTTAGGTTGACGTATCAGCCGTCGTAAAACCGCATTAAACAATGTCACTTAGTGAGATGTAGTGTTTTTCAACATTACAAGTCGGGAACTACGATATCTCTTGTGAAAGCGCTTGCAAACGTCGTTAGGTTAGGTTAGGTTAGGTTACGTTAGGTTAGGTTTGGTTAGGGTAGGTTAGGTTAGGTTATGTTAGGTTAGGTTAGGTTGGGTTGAGTTGGGTTAGGTTAGGTTAGGTTAGGTTAGGTTGGGTTAGGTTAGGTTAGGTTAGGTTACGTTATGTTAGGTTAGGTTAGGTTACGTTAGGTTAGGTTAGGTTAGGTTACGTTAGGTTAGGTTAGGTTAGGTAAGGATAATTTGGTTAGGTTAGGTTAGGTTGGGTTGGGTGTTGTTGGGTTGGGTTGGGTTGGGTTAGGTTGGGTTAGGTTAGGTTAGGTTACGTTAGGTTAGGTTAGGTTACGTTAGGTTAGGTTAGGTTAGGTTACGTTAGGTTAGGTTAGGTCAGGTAAGGTTAGGTTACGTTAGAATAGGTTAGGTTAGGTTAGGTTACGTTAGGTTAGTTTAAGTTAGGTTAGGTTAGGTTTGGTTAGCTTAGGTTAGGTTAGCTTAGGTTAGGTTAGGTTGGGTTGGGTTGGGTTAGGTTGGGTTAGGTTAGGTTAGGTTAGGATAGGTTGGGTTAGGTTAGTTTAGGTTAGGTTAGGTTAGGTTAGGTTGGGTTGGGTTGGGTTAGGTTAGGTTAGGTTAGGTTAGGTAAGGTTAGGTTAGGTTAGGTTACGTTAGGTTAAGGTATGAACCGTCGTAAAACCGCATTAAACAATGTCACTTAGTGAGATGCAGTGTTTTTCAACATAACAAGTCGGGAACTGCGATATCTAATGTGAAAGCGCTTGCAAACGTCGTTAGGTTAGGTTAGGTTTGGTTAGGTTAGGTTAGGTTAGGTTACGTTAGGTTAGGTTAGGTTAGGTTTGGTTAGGTTAGGTTAGGTTAGGTTAGGGTATGTTAGGTAAGCTTTGGTTAGGTTAGGTTAGGTTAGGTTGGGTTAGGTAAGGTTAGGTTAGGTTAAGATATGAACCGCGCTAAAACCGCATTAAACAATGTCACTTAGTGAGATGTAGTGTTTTTCAACATTACAAGTCGGGAACTAGGATATCTAATGTGAAAGCGCATGAAACCGTCGTAATCTAGTAGAAAACATTGTAAAGTAGCGAATAAAACGTTATCTAACGATAGAAGTGCGAAGGTTCGGTTAGGTTGAGTTATGTTAAGTTTAAGCTAGGTAGCGTCGTGAAACCACCAAAAACGACGTCATCTAACGAGATAGTGTTGTTTTATTGCGAGTACGAAACTGCGATAGGTAAAATGTTGTGAAAGCACACAAAATGGCATGAACAAGCCAAATACTGCGTGTTGTACCGTTACAATTGCGAAACTGCTATATTGTGATATTCTCGTTAAAGCGCATGCAAGCATCGTGAAACCTTAAAGAACAATGTCATTTAGCGAGATACAGCGTTCTGTACTGCAATAAGTTGGTGAAAAACTGAGGTTATGCAAGTATCGTAATTGTGAACAAAACAGTGTAATAGAGGGTTTTTAGATACAAGTGCGAATGTTAGGTTAGGTTAAGATATGAACCGTCGTAAAACCGCATTAAACAATGTCAATTACTGAGATGCAGTGTTTTTCACCATTAAAAGTGGGGAACTGCGATATTTAATGTGAAAGCGCTTGCAACCGTCGTTAGGTTAGGTTAGGTTAGGTTAGGTTAGGTTTGGTTAGGTTAGGTTAGGTTAGGTTAGGTTAGATTAGGTTAGGTTGGGTTGAGTTAGGTTAGGTTAGGTTAGGTTTGGTTAGGTTAGGTTAGGTTAGGTTAGGTTAGATTAGGTTAGGTTGGGTTGAGTTGGGGTAGGTTAGGTTAGGTTAGGTTAGGTTGGGTTAGGTTAGGTTAGGTTAGGATATGAACCGCGCTAAAACCGCATTAAACAATGTCACTTAGTGAGATGCTGTGTTTTTCACCATTACAAGTCGGGAACTGCGATATCTAATGTGAAAGCGCATGAAACCGTCGTAATCTTGTAGAAAACATTGTAAAGTAGCGAATAAAACGTTTTCTAACGATAGAAGTGCGAAGGTTCGGTTAGGTTGAGTTATGTTAGTTTAAGCTAGGTAGCGTCGTGAAACCACCAAAAACGACGTTATCTAACGAGATAGTGTTGTTTTATTGCGAGTACGAAACTGCGATAGGTAAAATGTTGTGAAAGCACACAAAATGGCATGAACAAGCCAAATACTGCGTGTTGTACCGTTACAATTGCGAAACTGCTATGTTGTGACATTCTCGGTAAAGCGCATGCAAGTATCGTGAAACCTTAAAGAACGATGTCATTTAGCGAGATACAGCGTTCTGTACTGTAATAAGTTGGTGAGAAACTGTGAGGTCAAGCAAATATCGTAAATGTGAACGAAACAGTGTAATTGAGCGTCTTTAGATACAAGTGCGAATGTTAGGTTAGGTTGACATATCAACCGTCGTAAAACCGCATTAAACAATGTCACTTAGTGAGATGTAGTGTTTTTCAACATTACAAGTCGGGAACTACGATATCTAATATGAAAGCGCTTGCAAACGTCGTTAGGTTAGGTTAGGTTAGGTTAGGTTAGGTTAGGTCACGTTAGGTTAGGTTTGGTTAGGGTAGGTTAGGTTAGGTTATGTTAGGTTAGGTTAGGTTGGGTTGAGTTGGGTTAGGTTAGGTTAGGTTAGGTTAGGTTGGGTTAGGTTAGGTTAGGTTAGGTTACGTTAGGTTAGGTTAGGTTAGGTTACGTTAGGTTAGGTTAGGTTAGGTTACGTTAGGTTAGGTTAGGTTAGGTAAGGATAATTTGTTTAGGTTAGGTTAGGTTGGGTTGGGTGTTGTTGGGTTGGGTTGGGTTGGGTTAGGTTGGGTTAGGTTAGGTTAGGTTACGTTAGGTTAGGTTAGGTTAGGTTACGTTAGGTTATGTTAGGTTAGGTTAGGTTACGTTAGGTTAGGTTAGGTCAGGTAAGGTTAGGTTACGTTAGAATAGGTTAGGTTAGGTTAGGTTACGTTAGGTTAGTTTAAGTTAGGTTAGGTTAGGTTTGGTTAGCTTAGGTTAGGTTAGCTTATGTTAGGTTAGGTTGGGTTGGGTTGGGTTAGGTTGGGTTAGGTTAGGTTAGGTTAGGTTAGGTTGGGTTAGGTTAGTTTAAGTTAGGTTAGGTTGGGTTGGGTTGGGTTAGGTTAGGTTAGGTTAGGTTAGGTTAGGTAAGGTTAGGTTAGGTTAGGTTCGGTTACGTTAGGTTAAGGTATGAACCGTCGTAAAACCGCATTAAACAATGTCACTTAGTGAGATGCAGTGTTTTTCACCATAACAAGTCGGGAACTGCGATATCTAATGTGAAAGCGCTTGCAAACGTCGTTAGGTTAGGTTAGGTTTGGTTAGGTTAGGTTAGGTTACGTTAGGTTAGGTTAGGTTAGGTTTGGTTAGGTTAGGTTAGGTTAGGTTAGGTTAGGGTATGTTAGGTAAGCTTTGGTTAGGTTAGGTTAGGTTAGGTTGGGTTAGGTAAGGTTAGGTTAGGTTAAGATATGAACCGCGCTAAAACCGCATTAAACAATGTCACTTAGTGAGATGCTGTGTTTTTCACCATTACAAGTCGGGAACTGCGATATCTAATGTGAAAGCGCATGAAACCGTCGTAATCTTGTAGAAAACATTGTAAAGTAGCGAATAAAACGTTTTCTAACGATAGAAGTGCGAAGGTTCGGTTAGGTTGAGTTATGTTAGTTTAAGCTAGGTAGCGTCTTGAAACCACCAAAAACGACGTCATCTAACGAGATAGTGTTATTTTATTGCGAGTACGAAACTGCGATAGGTAAAATGTTGTAAAAGCACACAAAATGGCATGAACAAGCCAAATACTGCGTGTTGTACCGTTACAATTGCGAAACTGCTATGTTGTGACATTCTCGGTAAAGCGCATGCAAGTATCCTGAAACCTTAAAGAACGATGTCATTTAGCGAGATACAGCGTTCTGTACTGTAATAAGTTGGTGAGAAACTGTGAGGTCAAGCAAATATCGTAATTGTGAACGAAACAGTGTAATTGAGCGTCTTTAGATACAAGTGCGAATGTTAGGTTAGGTTGACGTATCAACCGTCGTAAAACCGCATTAAACAATGTCACTTAGTGAGATGTAGTGTTTTTCAACATTACAAGTCGGGAACTACGATATCTCTTGTGAAAGCGCTTGCAAACGTCGTTAGGTTAGGTTAGGTTAGGTTACGTTAGGTTAGGTTTGGTTAGGGTAGGTTAGGTTAGGTTATGTTAGGTTAGGTTAGGTTGGGTTGAGTTGGGTTAGGTTAGGTTAGGTTAGGTTAGGTTGGGTTAGGTTAGGTTAGGTTAGGTTAGGTTACGTTAGGTTAGGTTAGGTTAGGTTACGTTAGGTTAGGTTAGGTTAGGTTACGTTAGGTTAGGTTAGGTTAGGTAAGGATAATTTGGTTAGGTTAGGTTAGGTTGGGTTGGGTGTTGTTGGGTTGGGTTGGGTTGGGTTAGGTTGGGTTAGGTTAGGTTAGGTTACGTTAGGTTAGGTTAGGTTAGGTTACGTTAGGTTATGTTAGGTTAGGTTAGGCTACGTTAGGTTAGGTTAGGTCAGGTAAGGTTAGGTTACGTTAGAATAGGTTAGGTTAGGTTAGGTTACGTTAGGTTAGTTTAAGTTAGGTTAGGTTAGGTTTGGTTAGCTTAGGTTAGGTTAGCTTAGGTTAGGTTAGGTTGGGTTGGGTTGGGTTAGGTTGGGTTAGGTTAGGTTAGGTTAGGTTAGGTTGGGTTAGGTTAGTTTAGGTTAGGTTAGGTTAGGTTAGGTTGGGTTGGGTTGGGTTAGGTTAGGTTAGGTTAGGTAAGGTTAGGTAAGGTTAGGTTAGGTTAGGTTACGTTAGGTTAAGGTATGAACCGTCGTAAAACCGCATTAAACAATGTCACTTAGTGAGATGCAGTGTTTTTCAACATAACAAGTCGGGAACTGCGATATCTAATGTGAAAGCGCTTGCAAACGTCGTTAGGTTAGGTTAGGTTTGGTTAGGTTAGGTTAGGTTACGTTAGGTTAGGTTAGGTTAGGTTTGGTTAGGTTAGGTTAGGTTAGGTTAGGTTAGGGTATGTTAGGTAAGCTTTGGTTAGGTTAGGTTAGGTTAGGTTGGGTTAGGTAAGGTTAGGTTAGGTTAAGATATGAACCGCGCTAAAACCGCATTAAACAATGTCACTTAGTGAGATGCTGTGTTTTTCACCATTACAAGTCGGGAACTGCGATATCTAATGTGAAAGCGCATGAAACCGTCGTAATCTTGTAGAAAACATTGTAAAGTAGCGAATAAAACGTTTTCTAACGATAGAAGTGCGAAGGTTCGGTTAGTTTGAGCTAGGTAGCGTCGTGAAACCACCAAAAACGATGTCATCTAACGAGATAGTGTTGTTTTACTGCGAGTACGAAACTGCGATAGGTGAAATATTGGGAAAGCACACAAAATGGCATGAACTAGCCAGATACTGCGTCTTGTGCCGTTACAAGTGCGAAACTGCTTTATTGTGATATTTTCGTTAAAGCGCATGCAAGTATCGTGAAACCTTAAAGAACGATGTCATATAGCGAGATACAGCGTTCTGTACTGTAATAAGGTGGTGAGAAACTGTGAGGTCAAGCAAATATCGTAATTGTGAACGAAACAGTGTAATTGAGCGTATTTAGATACAAGTGCGAATGTTAGGTTAGGTTGAGATATCAACCGTCGTAAAACCGCATTAAACAATGTCACTTAGTGAGATGTAGTGTTTTTCAACATTACAAGTCGGGAACTAGGATATCTAATGTGAAAGCGCATGAAACCGTCGTAATCTTGTAGAAAACATTGTAAAAATGCGAGTAAAACGTTTTCTAAAGATAAAAGTGCGAAGGTTAGCTTGAGTTATGTTAGTTGAAGCTATGTAGCGTCGTGAGACCACCAAAAAGGACGTCATCTAACGAGATAGTGTTGTTTTATTGCATGTACGAAACTGCAATAGGTGAAATGTTGTGAAAGTACACAAAACGGCTTGAACAAGCCAGATACTGCGTGTTGTACCGTTACAAGTGCGAAACTGCTATAATGTGATATTCTCGTTAAAGCGCATGCAAGCATCGTGAAACCTTAAAGAACGATGTCATTTAGCGAGATACAGCGTTCTGTACTGCAATAAGTTGGTGAAAAACTGTGAGGTTATGCAAATATCGTAATTGTGAACGAAACAGTGTAATAGAGCGTTTTTCAATACAAGTACCAATGTTAGGTTAGGTAAAGATATGAACCGTCGTAAAACCGCATTCAACAATGTCACTTAGTGAGATGCAGTGTTTTTCACCATTACAAGTCGGGAACTGCGATATCTAATGTGAAAGCGCTTGCAAACGTCGTTAGGTTAGGTTAGGTTAGGTTAGGTTAGGTTACGTTAGGTTAGGTTTGGTTAGGTTAGGTTAGGTTAGGTTATGTTAGGTTAGGTTGGGTTAGGTTAGGTTAGGTTTGGTTAGGTTAGGTTAGGTTAGGTTGGGTTAGGTAAGGTTAGGTTAGATTAGGATATAAACCGCGCTAAAACCGCATTAAACAATGTCACTTAGTGAGATGCTGTGTTTTTCACCATTACAAGTCGGGAACTGCGATATCTAATGTGAAAGCGCATGAAACCGTCGTAATCTTGTAGAAAACATTGTAAAGTAGCGAATAAAACGTTTTCTAACGATAGAAGTGCGAAGGTTCGGTTAGGTTGAGTTATGTTAATTTAAGCTAGGTAGCGTCGTGAAACCACCAAAAACGACGTCATCTAACGAGATAGTGTTGTTTTATTGCGAGTACGAAACTGCGATAGGTAAAATGTTGTGAAAGCACACAAAATGGCATGAACAAGCCAAATACTGCGTGTTGTACCGTTACAATTGCGAAACTGCTATGTTGTGACATTCTCGGTAAAGCGCATGCAAGTATCGTGAAACCTTAAAGAACGATGTCATTTAGCGAGATACAGCGTTCTGTACTGTAATAAGTTGGTGAGAAACTGTGAGGTCAAGCAAATATCGTAAATGTGAACGAAACAGTGTAATTGAGCGTCTTTAGATACAAGTGCGAATGTTAGGTTAGGTTGACATATCAACCGTCGTAAAACCGCATTAAACAATGTCACTTAGTGAGATGTAGTGTTTTTCAACATTACAAGTCGGGAACTACGATATCTAATATGAAAGCGCTTGCAAACGTCGTTAGGTTAGGTTAGGTTAGGTTAGGTTAGGTTAGGTCACGTTAGGTTAGGTTTGGTTAGGGTAGGTTAGGTTAGGTTATGTTAGGTTAGGTTAGGTTGGGTTGAGTTGGGTTAGGTTAGGTTAGGTTAGGTTAGGTTGGGTTAGGTTAGGTTAGGTTAGGTTACGTTAGGTTAGGTTAGGTTAGGTTACGTTAGGTTAGGTTAGGTTAGGTTACGTTAGGTTAGGTTAGGTTAGGTAAGGATAATTTGTTTAGGTTAGGTTAGGTTGGGTTGGGTGTTGTTGGGTTGGGTTGGGTTGGGTTAGGTTGGGTTAGGTTAGGTTAGGTTACGTTAGGTTAGGTTAGGTTAGGTTACGTTAGGTTATGTTAGGTTAGGTTAGGTTACGTTAGGTTAGGTTAGGTCAGGTAAGGTTAGGTTACGTTAGAATAGGTTAGGTTAGGTTAGGTTACGTTAGGTTAGTTTAAGTTAGGTTAGGTTAGGTTTGGTTAGCTTAGGTTAGGTTAGCTTATGTTAGGTTAGGTTGGGTTGGGTTGGGTTAGGTTGGGTTAGGTTAGGTTAGGTTAGGTTAGGTTGGGTTAGGTTAGTTTAAGTTAGGTTAGGTTGGGTTGGGTTGGGTTAGGTTAGGTTAGGTTAGGTTAGGTTAGGTAAGGTTAGGTTAGGTTAGGTTCGGTTACGTTAGGTTAAGGTATGAACCGTCGTAAAACCGCATTAAACAATGTCACTTAGTGAGATGCAGTGTTTTTCACCATAACAAGTCGGGAACTGCGATATCTAATGTGAAAGCGCTTGCAAACGTCGTTAGGTTAGGTTAGGTTTGGTTAGGTTAGGTTAGGTTACGTTAGGTTAGGTTAGGTTAGGTTTGGTTAGGTTAGGTTAGGTTAGGTTAGGTTAGGGTATGTTAGGTAAGCTTTGGTTAGGTTAGGTTAGGTTAGGTTGGGTTAGGTAAGGTTAGGTTAGGTTAAGATATGAACCGCGCTAAAACCGCATTAAACAATGTCACTTAGTGAGATGCTGTGTTTTTCACCATTACAAGTCGGGAACTGCGATATCTAATGTGAAAGCGCATGAAACCGTCGTAATCTTGTAGAAAACATTGTAAAGTAGCGAATAAAACGTTTTCTAACGATAGAAGTGCGAAGGTTCGGTTAGGTTGAGTTATGTTAGTTTAAGCTAGGTAGCGTCTTGAAACCACCAAAAACGACGTCATCTAACGAGATAGTGTTATTTTATTGCGAGTACGAAACTGCGATAGGTAAAATGTTGTAAAAGCACACAAAATGGCATGAACAAGCCAAATACTGCGTGTTGTACCGTTACAATTGCGAAACTGCTATGTTGTGACATTCTCGGTAAAGCGCATGCAAGTATCCTGAAACCTTAAAGAACGATGTCATTTAGCGAGATACAGCGTTCTGTACTGTAATAAGTGGGTGAGAAACTGTGAGGTCAAGCAAATATCGTAATTGTGAACGAAACAGTGTAATTGAGCGTCTTTAGATACAAGTGCGAATGTTAGGTTAGGTTGACGTATCAACCGTCGTAAAACCGCATTAAACAATGTCACTTAGTGAGATGTAGTGTTTTTCAACATTACAAGTCGGGAACTACGATATCTCTTGTGAAAGCGCTTGCAAACGTCGTTAGGTTAGGTTAGGTTAGGTTACGTTAGGTTAGGTTTGGTTAGGGTAGGTTAGGTTAGGTTATGTTAGGTTAGGTTAGGTTGGGTTGAGTTGGGTTAGGTTAGGTTAGGTTAGGTTAGGTTGGGTTAGGTTAGGTTAGGTTAGGTTAGGTTACGTTAGGTTAGGTTAGGTTAGGTTACGTTAGGTTAGGTTAGGTTAGGTTACGTTAGGTTAGGTTAGGTTAGGTAAGGATAATTTGGTTAGGTTAGGTTAGGTTGGGTTGGGTGTTGTTGGGTTGGGTTGGGTTGGGTTAGGTTGGGTTAGGTTAGGTTAGGTTACGTTAGGTTAGGTTAGGTTAGGTTACGTTAGGTTATGTTAGGTTAGGTTAGGCTACGTTAGGTTAGGTTAGGTCAGGTAAGGTTAGGTTACGTTAGAATAGGTTAGGTTAGGTTAGGTTACGTTAGGTTAGTTTAAGTTAGGTTAGGTTAGGTTTGGTTAGCTTAGGTTAGGTTAGCTTAGGTTAGGTTAGGTTGGGTTGGGTTGGGTTAGGTTGGGTTAGGTTAGGTTAGGTTAGGTTAGGTTGGGTTAGGTTAGTTTAGGTTAGGTTAGGTTAGGTTAGGTTGGGTTGGGTTGGGTTAGGTTAGGTTAGGTTAGGTAAGGTTAGGTAAGGTTAGGTTAGGTTAGGTTACGTTAGGTTAAGGTATGAACCGTCGTAAAACCGCATTAAACAATGTCACTTAGTGAGATGCAGTGTTTTTCAACATAACAAGTCGGGAACTGCGATATCTAATGTGAAAGCGCTTGCAAACGTCGTTAGGTTAGGTTAGGTTTGGTTAGGTTAGGTTAGGTTACGTTAGGTTAGGTTAGGTTAGGTTTGGTTAGGTTAGGTTAGGTTAGGTTAGGTTAGGGTATGTTAGGTAAGCTTTGGTTAGGTTAGGTTAGGTTAGGTTGGGTTAGGTAAGGTTAGGTTAGGTTAAGATATGAACCGCGCTAAAACCGCATTAAACAATGTCACTTAGTGAGATGCTGTGTTTTTCACCATTACAAGTCGGGAACTGCGATATCTAATGTGAAAGCGCATGAAACCGTCGTAATCTTGTAGAAAACATTGTAAAGTAGCGAATAAAACGTTTTCTAACGATAGAAGTGCGAAGGTTCGGTTAGTTTGAGCTAGGTAGCGTCGTGAAACCACCAAAAACGATGTCATCTAACGAGATAGTGTTGTTTTACTGCGAGTACGAAACTGCGATAGGTGAAATATTGGGAAAGCACACAAAATGGCATGAACTAGCCAGATACTGCGTCTTGTGCCGTTACAAGTGCGAAACTGCTTTATTGTGATATTTTCGTTAAAGCGCATGCAAGTATCGTGAAACCTTAAAGAACGATGTCATATAGCGAGATACAGCGTTCTGTACTGTAATAAGGTGGTGAGAAACTGTGAGGTCAAGCAAATATCGTAATTGTGAACGAAACAGTGTAATTGAGCGTATTTAGATACAAGTGCGAATGTTAGGTTAGGTTGAGATATCAACCGTCGTAAAACCGCATTAAACAATGTCACTTAGTGAGATGTAGTGTTTTTCAACATTACAAGTCGGGAACTAGGATATCTAATGTGAAAGCGCATGAAACCGTCGTAATCTTGTAGAAAACATTGTAAAAATGCGAGTAAAACGTTTTCTAAAGATAAAAGTGCGAAGGTTAGCTTGAGTTATGTTAGTTGAAGCTATGTAGCGTCGTGAGACCACCAAAAAGGACGTCATCTAACGAGATAGTGTTGTTTTATTGCATGTACGAAACTGCAATAGGTGAAATGTTGTGAAAGTACACAAAACGGCTTGAACAAGCCAGATACTGCGTGTTGTACCGTTACAAGTGCGAAACTGCTATAATGTGATATTCTCGTTAAAGCGCATGCAAGCATCGTGAAACCTTAAAGAACGATGTCATTTAGCGAGATACAGCGTTCTGTACTGCAATAAGTTGGTGAAAAACTGTGAGGTTATGCAAATATCGTAATTGTGAACGAAACAGTGTAATAGAGCGTTTTTCAATACAAGTACCAATGTTAGGTTAGGTAAAGATATGAACCGTCGTAAAACCGCATTCAACAATGTCACTTAGTGAGATGCAGTGTTTTTCACCATTACAAGTCGGGAACTGCGATATCTAATGTGAAAGCGCTTGCAAACGTCGTTAGGTTAGGTTAGGTTAGGTTAGGTTAGGTTACGTTAGGTTAGGTTTGGTTAGGTTAGGTTAGGTTAGGTTATGTTAGGTTAGGTTGGGTTAGGTTAGGTTAGGTTTGGTTAGGTTAGGTTAGGTTAGGTTGGGTTAGGTAAGGTTAGGTTAGATTAGGATATAAACCGCGCTAAAATCGCATTAAACAATGTCACTTAGTAAGATGCTGTGTTTTTCACCATTACAAGTCGGGAACTGCGATATCTAATGTGAAAGCGCATGAAACCGTCGTAATCTTGTAGAAAACATTGTAAAGTAGCGAATAAAACGTTTTCTAACGATAGAAGTGCGAAGGTTCGGTTAGGTTGAGTTATGTTAATTTAAGCTAGGTAGCGTCGTGAAACCACCAAAAACGACGTCATCTAACGAGATAGTGTTGTTTTATTGCGAGTACGAAACTGCGATAGGTAAAATGTTGTGAAAGCACACAAAATGGCATGAACAAGCCAAATACTGCGTGTTGTACCGTTACAATTGCGAAACTGCTATGTTGTGACATTCTCGGTAAAGCGCATGCAAGTATCGTGAAACCTTAAAGAACGATGTCATTTAGCGAGATACAGCGTTCTGTACTGTAATAAGTTGGTGAGAAACTGTGAGGTCAAGCAAATATCGTAATTGTGAACGAAACAGTGTAATTGAGCGTCTTTAGATACAAGTGCGAATGTTAGGTTAGGTTGACATATCAACCGTCGTAAAACCGCATTAAACAATGTCACTTAGTGAGATGTAGTGTTTTTCAACATTACAAGTCGGGAACTACGATATCTAATGTGAAAGCGCATGAAACCGTCGTAATCTTGTAGAAAACATTGTAAAGTGGCGAGTAAAACGTTTTCTAACGATAGAAGTGCGAAGGTTAGGTTAGGTTAGGTTAGTTTAAGCTAGGTAGCGTCGTGAAACTACCAAAAACGACGTCATCTAACGAGATAGTGTTGTTTTATAGCGAGTATTAAACTGCGATAGGTGAAATGTGAAAGCACACAAAACGGCATGAACAAGCCAAATACTGCGTGTTCTACCGTTACAAGTGCGAAACTGCTATATTGTGATATTCTCGTTAAAGCGCATGCAAGCATCGTGAAACCTTAAAGAACAATGTCATTTAGCGAGATACAGCGTTCTGTACTGCAATAAGTTGGTGAAAAACTGAGGTTATGCAAGTATCGTAATTGTGAACAAAACAGTGTAATAGAGGGTTTTTAGATACAAGTGCGAATGTTAGGTTAGGTTAAGATATGAACCGTCGTAAAACCGCATTAAACAATGTCAATTACTGAGATGCAGTGTTTTTCACCATTAAAAGTGGGGAACTCCGATATTTAATGTGAAAGCGCTTGCAACCGTCGTTAGGTTAGGTTAGGATAGGTTAGGTTAGGTTTGGTTAGGTTAGGTTAGGTTAGGTTAGGTTAGATTAGGTTAGGTTGGGTTGAGTTGGGTTAGGTTAGGTTAGGTTAGGTTAGGTTGGGTTAGGTTAGGTTAGGTTAGGTTAGGTTACGTTAGGTTAGGTTAGGTTACGTTAGGTTAGGTTAGGTTAGGTTACGTTAGGTTAGGTTAGGTTAGGTAAGGATAATTTGGTTAGGTTAGGTAAGGTTAGGTTAGGTTAGGTTAGGTTGGGTTGGGTGTTGTTGGGTTGGGTTAGGTTAGGTTAGGTTACGTTAGTTTAGGTTAGGTTAGGTTACGTTAGGTTATGTTAGGTTAGGTTGGGTTACGTTAGGTTAGGTTAGGTCAGGTAAGGTTAGGTTACGTTAGAATAGGTTAGGTTAGGTTAGGTTACGTTAGGTTAGTTTAAGTTAGGTTAGGTTAGGTTTGGTTAGCTTAGGTTAGGTTAGCTTAGGTTAGGTTAGGTTGGGTTGGGTTGGGTTAGGTTGGGTTAGGTTAGGTTAGGTTAGGTTAGGTTGGGTTAGGTTAGTTTAGGTTAGGTTAGGTGAGGTTAGGTTGGGTTGGGTTGGGTTAGGTTAGGTTAGGTTACGTTAGGTTAAGGTATGAACCGTCGTAAAACCGCATTAAACAATGTCACTTAGTGAGATGCAGTGTTTTTCAACTTTACAAGTTGGGAACTGTGATATCTAATGTGAAAGCGCTTGAAACCGTCATAATGTTGTAGAAAGCAATGTAAAGTAGCGAGTAAAACGTTTTCTAACGATAGAAGTGCGAAGGTTATGTTAGGTTGAGTTATGTTAGTTTAAGCTAGGTAGCGTCGTGCAACTACCAAAAACAACGTCATCTAACGAGATAGTGTTGTTTTATTGCGAGTACGAAACTGCGATAGGTGAAATGTTGTGAAAGCACACAAAACGGCATGAACAAGCCAAATACTGCGTGTTGTACCGTTACAAGTGCGAAACTGCTATGTTGTGATATTCTCGTTAAAGCGCATGCAAGCATCGTGAAACCTTAAAGCACGATGTCATTTAGCGAGATACAGCGTTCTGTACTGCAATAAGTTGGTGAAAAACTGTGAGGTTATGCAAATATCCTAATTGTGAACGAAACAGTGTAATAGAGCGTTTTTTAATACAAGTGCGAATGTTAGGTTAGGTTAAGATATGAACCGTCGTAAAACCGCATTAAACAATGTCACTTAGTGAGATGCAGTGTTTTTCACCATTACAAGTCGGGAACTGCGATATCTAATGTGAAAGCGCTTGCAAACGTCGTTAGGTTAGGTTAGGTTTGGTTAGGTTAGGTTAGGTTAGGTTAGATTAGGGTATGTTAGGTAAGGTTTGGTTAGGTTAGGTTAGGTTAGGTTGGGTTAGGCAAGGTTAGGTTAGGTTAAGATATGAACCGCGCTAAAACCGCATTAAACAATGTCACTTAGTGAGATGCTGTGTTTTTCACCATTACAATCGGGAACTGCGATATCTAATGTGAAAGCGCATGAAACCGTCGTAATCTTGTAGAAAACATTGTAAAGTAGCGAATAAAACGTTTTCTAACGATAGAAGTGCGAAGGTTCGGTTAGTTTGAGCTAGGTAGCGTCGTGAAACCACCAAAAACGATGTCATCTAACGAGATAGTGTTGTTTTACTGCGAGTACGAAACTGCGATAGGTGAAATATTGGGAAAGCACACAAAATGGCATGAACTAGCCAGATACTGCGTCTTGTGCCGTTACAAGTGCGAAACTGCTTTATTGTGATATTTTCGTTAAAGCGCATGCAAGTATCGTGAAACCTTAAAGAACGATGTCATTTAGCGAGATACAGCGTTCTGTACTGTAATAAGTTGGTGAGAAACTGTGAGGTCAAGCAAATATCGTAATTGTGAACGAAACAGTGTAATTGAGCGTATTTAGATACAAGTGCGAATGTTAGGTTAGGTTGAGATATCAACCGTCGTAAAACCGCATTAAACAATGTCACTTAGTGAGATGTAGTGTTTTTCAACATTACAAGTCGGGAACTAGGATATCTAATGTGAAAGCGCATGAAACCGTCGTAATCTTGTAGAAAACATTGTAAAGTAGCGAATAAAACGTTTTCTAACGATAGAAGTGCGAAGGTTCGGTTAGTTTGAGCTAGGTAGCGTCGTGAAACCACCAAAAACGATGTCATCTAACGAGATAGTGTTGTTTTACTGCGAGTACGAAACTGCGATAGGTGAAATATTGGGAAAGCACACAAAATGGCATGAACTAGCCAGATACTGCGTCTTGTGCCGTTACAAGTGCGAAACTGCTTTATTGTGATATTTTCGTTAAAGCGCATGCAAGTATCGTGAAACCTTAAAGAACGATGTCATATAGCGAGATACAGCGTTCTGTACTGTAATAAGGTGGTGAGAAACTGTGAGGTCAAGCAAATATCGTAATTGTGAACGAAACAGTGTAATTGAGCGTATTTAGATACAAGTGCGAATGTTAGGTTAGGTTGAGATATCAACCGTCGTAAAACCGCATTAAACAATGTCACTTAGTGAGATGTAGTGTTTTTCAACATTACAAGTCGGGAACTAGGATATCTAATGTGAAAGCGCATGAAACCGTCGTAATCTTGTAGAAAACATTGTAAAAATGCGAGTAAAACGTTTTCTAAAGATAAAAGTGCGAAGGTTAGCTTGAGTTATGTTAGTTGAAGCTATGTAGCGTCGTGAGACCACCAAAAAGGACGTCATCTAACGAGATAGTGTTGTTTTATTGCATGTACGAAACTGCAATAGGTGAAATGTTGTGAAAGTACACAAAACGGCTTGAACAAGCCAGATACTGCGTGTTGTACCGTTACAAGTGCGAAACTGCTATAATGTGATATTCTCGTTAAAGCGCATGCAAGCATCGTGAAACCTTAAAGAACGATGTCATTTAGCGAGATACAGCGTTCTGTACTGCAATAAGTTGGTGAAAAACTGTGAGGTTATGCAAATATCGTAATTGTGAACGAAACAGTGTAATAGAGCGTTTTTCAATACAAGTACCAATGTTAGGTTAGGTGAAGATATGAACCGTCGTAAAACCGCATTAAACAATGTCACTTAGTGAGATGCAGTGTTTTTCACCATTACAAGTCGGGAACTGCGATATCTAATGTGAAAGCGCTTGCGAACGTCGTTAGGTTAGGTTAGGTTAGGTTAGGTTAGGTTAGGTTACGTTAGGTTAGGTTTGGTTAGGTTAGGTTAGGTTAGGTTATGTTAGGTTAGGTTGGGTTAGGTTAGGTTAGGTTTGGTTAGGTTAGGTTAGGTTGGGTTAGGTAAGGTTAGGTTAGATTAGGATATGAACCGCGCTAAAACCGCATTAAACAATGTCACTTAGTGAGATGCTGTGTTTTTCACCATTACAAGTCGGGAACTGCGATATCTAATGTGAAAGCGCATGAAACCGTCGTAATCTTGTAGAAAACATTGTAAAGTAGCGAATAAAACGTTTTCTAACGATAGAAGTGCGAAGGTTCGGTTAGGTTGAGTTATGTTAATTTAAGCTAGGTAGCGTCGTGAAACCACCAAAAACGACGTCATCTAACGAGATAGTGTTGTTTTATTGCGAGTACGAAACTGCGATAGGTAAAATGTTGTGAAAGCACACAAAATGGCATGAACAAGCCAAATACTGCGTGTTGTACCGTTACAATTGCGAAACTGCTATGTTGTGACATTCTCGGTAAAGCGCATGCAACGCATGCAAGTATCGTGAAACCTTAAAGAACGATGTCATTTAGCGAGATACAGCGTTCTGTACTGTAATAAGTTGGTGAGAAACTGTGAGGTCAAGCAAATATCGTAATTGTGAACGAAACAGTGTAATTGAGCGTCTTTAGATACAAGTGCGAATGTTAGGTTAGGTTGACATATCAACCGTCGTAAAACCGCATTAAACAATGTCACTTAGTGAGATGTAGTGTTTTTCAACATTACAAGTCGGGAACTACGATATCTAATGTGAAAGCGCATGAAACCGTCGTAATCTTGTAGAAAACATTGTAAAGTGGCGAGTAAAACGTTTTCTAACGATAGAAGTGCGAAGGTTAGGTTAGGTTAGGTTAGTTTAAGCTAGGTAGCGTCGTGAAACTACCAAAAACGACGTCATCTAACGAGATAGTGTTGTTTTATAGCGAGTATTAAACTGCGATAGGTGAAATGTGAAAGCACACAAAACGGCATGAACAAGCCAAATACTGCGTGTTCTACCGTTACAAGTGCGAAACTGCTATATTGTGATATTCTCGTTAAAGCGCATGCAAGCATCGTGAAACCTTAAAGAACAATGTCATTTAGCGAGATACAGCGTTCTGTACTGCAATAAGTTGGTGAAAAACTGAGGTTATGCAAGTATCGTAGTTGTGAACAAAACAGTGTAATAGAGGGTTTTTAGATACAAGTGCGAATGTTAGGTTAGGTTAAGATATGAACCGTCGTAAAACCGCATTAAACAATGTCAATTACTGAGATGCAGTGTTTTTCACCATTAAAAGTGGGGAACTCCGATATTTAATGTGAAAGCGCTTGCAACCGTCGTTAGGTTAGGTTAGGATAGGTTAGGTTAGGTTTGGTTAGGTTAGGTTAGGTTAGGTTAGGTTAGATTAGGTTAGGTTGGGTTGAGTTGGGTTAGGTTAGGTTAGGTTAGGTTAGGTTGGGTTAGGTTAGGTTAGGTTAGGTTACGTTAGGTTAGGTTAGGTTACGTTAGGTTAGGTTAGGTTAGGTTACGTTAGGTTAGGTTAGGTTAGGTAAGGATAATTTGGTTAGGTTAGGTAAGGTTAGGTTAGGTTAGGTTAGGTTGGGTTGGGTGTTGTTGGGTTGGGATAGGTTAGGTTAGGTTACGTTAGGTTAGGTTAGGTTAGGTTACGTTAGGTTATGTTAGGTTAGGTTGGGTTACGTTAGGTTAGGTTAGGTCAGGTAAGGTTAGGTTACGTTAGAATAGGTTAGGTTAGGTTAGGTTACGTTAGGTTAGTTTAAGTTAGGTTAGGTTAGGTTTGGTTAGCTTAGGTTAGGTTAGCTTAGGTTAGGTTAGGTTGGGTTGGGTTGGGTTAGGTTGGGTTAGGTAAGGTTAGGTTAGGTTAGGTTGGGTTAGGTTAGTTTAGGTTAGGTTAGGTGAGGTTAGGTTGGGTTGGGTTGGGTTAGGTTAGGTTAGGTTAGGTAAGGTCAGGTTAGGTTACGTTAGGTTAAGGTATGAACCATCGTAAAACCGCATTAAACAATGTCACTTAGTGAGATGCAGTGTTTTTCACCTTTACAAGTTGGGAACTGTGATATCTAATGTGAAAGCGCTTGAAACCGTCATAATGTTGTAGAAAGCAATGTAAAGTAGCGAGTAAAACGTTTTCTAACGATAGAAGTGCGAAGTTTATGTTAGGTTGAGTTATGTTAGTTTAAGCTAGGTAGCGTCGTGCAACTACCAAAAACAACGTCTTCTAACGAGATAGTGTTGTTTTATTGCGAGTACGAAACTGCGATAGGTGAAATGTTGTGAAAGCACACAAAACGGCATGAACAAGCCAAATACTGCGTGTTGTACCGTTACAAGTGCGAAACTGCTATGTTGTGATATTCTCGTTAAAGCGCAAGCAAGCATCGTGAAACCTTAAAGCACGATGTCATTTAGCGAGATACAGCGTTCTGTACTGCAATAAGTTGGTGAAAAACTGTGAGGTTATGCAAATATCCTAATTGTGAACGAAACAGTGTAATAGAGCGTTTTTTAATACAAGTGCGAATGTTAGGTTAGGTTGACATATCAACCGTCGTAAAACCGCATTAAACAATGTCACTTAGTGAGATGTAGTGTTTTTCAACATTACAAGTCGGGAACTACGATATCTAATATGAAAGCGCTTGCAAACGTCGTTAGGTTAGGTTAGGTTAGGTTAGGTTAGGTTAGGTCACGTTAGGTTAGGTTTGGTTAGGGTAGGTTAGGTTAGGTTATGTTAGGTTAGGTTAGGTTGGGTTGAGTTGGGTTAGGTTAGGTTAGGTTAGGTTAGGTTGGGTTAGGTTAGGTTAGGTTAGGTTACGTTAGGTTAGGTTAGGTTAGGTTACGTTAGGTTAGGTTAGGTTAGGTTACGTTAGGTTAGGTTAGGTTAGGTAAGGATAATTTGTTTAGGTTAGGTTAGGTTGGGTTGGGTGTTGTTGGGTTGGGTTGGGTTGGGTTAGGTTGGGTTAGGTTAGGTTAGGTTACGTTAGGTTAGGTTAGGTTAGGTTACGTTAGGTTATGTTAGGTTAGGTTAGGTTACGTTAGGTTAGGTTAGGTCAGGTAAGGTTAGGTTACGTTAGAATAGGTTAGGTTAGGTTAGGTTACGTTAGGTTAGTTTAAGTTAGGTTAGGTTAGGTTTGGTTAGCTTAGGTTAGGTTAGCTTATGTTAGGTTAGGTTGGGTTGGGTTGGGTTAGGTTGGGTTAGGTTAGGTTAGGTTAGGTTAGGTTGGGTTAGGTTAGTTTAAGTTAGGTTAGGTTGGGTTGGGTTGGGTTAGGTTAGGTTAGGTTAGGTTAGGTTAGGTAAGGTTAGGTTAGGTTAGGTTCGGTTACGTTAGGTTAAGGTATGAACCGTCGTAAAACCGCATTAAACAATGTCACTTAGTGAGATGCAGTGTTTTTCACCATAACAAGTCGGGAACTGCGATATCTAATGTGAAAGCGCTTGCAAACGTCGTTAGGTTAGGTTAGGTTTGGTTAGGTTAGGTTAGGTTACGTTAGGTTAGGTTAGGTTAGGTTTGGTTAGGTTAGGTTAGGTTAGGTTAGGTTAGGGTATGTTAGGTAAGCTTTGGTTAGGTTAGGTTAGGTTAGGTTGGGTTAGGTAAGGTTAGGTTAGGTTAAGATATGAACCGCGCTAAAACCGCATTAAACAATGTCACTTAGTGAGATGCTGTGTTTTTCACCATTACAAGTCGGGAACTGCGATATCTAATGTGAAAGCGCATGAAACCGTCGTAATCTTGTAGAAAACATTGTAAAGTAGCGAATAAAACGTTTTCTAACGATAGAAGTGCGAAGGTTCGGTTAGGTTGAGTTATGTTAGTTTAAGCTAGGTAGCGTCTTGAAACCACCAAAAACGACGTCATCTAACGAGATAGTGTTATTTTATTGCGAGTACGAAACTGCGATAGGTAAAATGTTGTAAAAGCACACAAAATGGCATGAACAAGCCAAATACTGCGTGTTGTACCGTTACAATTGCGAAACTGCTATGTTGTGACATTCTCGGTAAAGCGCATGCAAGTATCCTGAAACCTTAAAGAACGATGTCATTTAGCGAGATACAGCGTTCTGTACTGTAATAAGTTGGTGAGAAACTGTGAGGTCAAGCAAATATCGTAATTGTGAACGAAACAGTGTAATTGAGCGTCTTTAGATACAAGTGCGAATGTTAGGTTAGGTTGACGTATCAACCGTCGTAAAACCGCATTAAACAATGTCACTTAGTGAGATGTAGTGTTTTTCAACATTACAAGTCGGGAACTACGATATCTCTTGTGAAAGCGCTTGCAAACGTCGTTAGGTTAGGTTAGGTTAGGTTACGTTAGGTTAGGTTTGGTTAGGGTAGGTTAGGTTAGGTTATGTTAGGTTAGGTTAGGTTGGGTTGAGTTGGGTTAGGTTAGGTTAGGTTAGGTTAGGTTGGGTTAGGTTAGGTTAGGTTAGGTTAGGTTACGTTAGGTTAGGTTAGGTTAGGTTACGTTAGGTTAGGTTAGGTTAGGTTACGTTAGGTTAGGTTAGGTTAGGTAAGGATAATTTGGTTAGGTTAGGTTAGGTTGGGTTGGGTGTTGTTGGGTTGGGTTGGGTTGGGTTAGGTTGGGTTAGGTTAGGTTAGGTTACGTTAGGTTAGGTTAGGTTAGGTTACGATAGGTTATGTTAGGTTAGGTTAGGCTACGTTAGGTTAGGTTAGGTCAGGTAAGGTTAGGTTACGTTAGAATAGGTTAGGTTAGGTTAGGTTACGTTAGGTTAGTTTAAGTTAGGTTAGGTTAGGTTTGGTTAGCTTAGGTTAGGTTAGCTTAGGTTAGGTTAGGTTGGGTTGGGTTGGGTTAGGTTGGGTTAGGTTAGGTTAGGTTAGGTTAGGTTGGGTTAGGTTAGTTTAGGTTAGGTTAGGTTAGGTTAGGTTGGGTTGGGTTGGGTTAGGTTAGGTTAGGTTAGGTAAGGTTAGGTAAGGTTAGGTTAGGTTAGGTTACGTTAGGTTAAGGTATGAACCGTCGTAAAACCGCATTAAACAATGTCACTTAGTGAGATGCAGTGTTTTTCAACATAACAAGTCGGGAACTGCGATATCTAATGTGAAAGCGCTTGCAAACGTCGTTAGGTTAGGTTAGGTTTGGTTAGGTTAGGTTAGGTTACGTTAGGTTAGGTTAGGTTAGCTTTGGTTAGGTTAGGTTAGGTTAGGTTAGGTTAGGGTATGTTAGGTAAGCTTTGGTTAGGTTAGGTTAGGTTAGGTTGGGTTAGGTAAGGTTAGGTTAGGTTAAGATATGAACCGCGCTAAAACCGCATTAAACAATGTCACTTAGTGAGATGCTGTGTTTTTCACCATTACAAGTCGGGAACTGCGATATCTAATGTGAAAGCGCATGAAACCGTCGTAATCTTGTAGAAAACATTGTAAAGTAGCGAATAAAACGTTTTCTAACGATAGAAGTGCGAAGGTTCGGTTAGTTTGAGCTAGGTAGCGTCGTGAAACCACCAAAAACGATGTCATCTAACGAGATAGTGTTGTTTTACTGCGAGTACGAAACTGCGATAGGTGAAATATTGGGAAAGCACACAAAATGGCATGAACTAGCCAGATACTGCGTCTTGTGCCGTTACAAGTGCGAAACTGCTTTATTGTGATATTTTCGTTAAAGCGCATGCAAGTATCGTGAAACCTTAAAGAACGATGTCATATAGCGAGATACAGCGTTCTGTACTGTAATAAGGTGGTGAGAAACTGTGAGGTCAAGCAAATATCGTAATTGTGAACGAAACAGTGTAATTGAGCGTATTTAGATACAAGTGCGAATGTTAGGTTAGGTTGAGATATCAACCGTCGTAAAACCGCATTAAACAATGTCACTTAGTGAGATGTAGTGTTTTTCAACATTACAAGTCGGGAACTAGGATATCTAATGTGAAAGCGCATGAAACCGTCGTAATCTTGTAGAAAACATTGTAAAAATGCGAGTAAAACGTTTTCTAAAGATAAAAGTGCGAAGGTTAGCTTGAGTTATGTTAGTTGAAGCTATGTAGCGTCGTGAGACCACCAAAAAGGACGTCATCTAACGAGATAGTGTTGTTTTATTGCATGTACGAAACTGCAATAGGTGAAATGTTGTGAAAGTACACAAAACGGCTTGAACAAGCCAGATACTGCGTGTTGTACCGTTACAAGTGCGAAACTGCTATAATGTGATATTCTCGTTAAAGCGCATGCAAGCATCGTGAAACCTTAAAGAACGATGTCATTTAGCGAGATACAGCGTTCTGTACTGCAATAAGTTGGTGAAAAACTGTGAGGTTATGCAAATATCGTAATTGTGAACGAAACAGTGTAATAGAGCGTTTTTCAATACAAGTACCAATGTTAGGTTAGGTAAAGATATGAACCGTCGTAAAACCGCATTCAACAATGTCACTTAGTGAGATGCAGTGTTTTTCACCATTACAAGTCGGGAACTGCGATATCTAATGTGAAAGCGCTTGCAAACGTCGTTAGGTTAGGTTAGGTTAGGTTAGGTTAGGTTACGTTAGGTTAGGTTTGGTTAGGTTAGGTTAGGTTAGGTTATGTTAGGTTAGGTTGGGTTAGGTTAGGTTAGGTTTGGTTAGGTTAGGTTAGGTTAGGTTGGGTTAGGTAAGGTTAGGTTAGATTAGGATATAAACCGCGCTAAAACCGCATTAAACAATGTCACTTAGTGAGATGCTGTGTTTTTCACCATTACAAGTCGGGAACTGCGATATCTAATGTGAAAGCGCATGAAACCGTCGTAATCTTGTAGAAAACATTGTAAAGTAGCGAATAAAACGTTTTCTAACGATAGAAGTGCGAAGGTTCGGTTAGGTTGAGTTATGTTAATTTAAGCTAGGTAGCGTCGTGAAACCACCAAAAACGACGTCATCTAACGAGATAGTGTTGTTTTATTGCGAGTACGAAACTGCGATAGGTAAAATGTTGTGAAAGCACACAAAATGGCATGAACAAGCCAAATACTGCGTGTTGTACCGTTACAATTGCGAAACTGCTATGTTGTGACATTCTCGGTAAAGCGCATGCAAGTATCGTGAAACCTTAAAGAACGATGTCATTTAGCGAGATACAGCGTTCTGTACTGTAATAAGTTGGTGAGAAACTGTGAGGTCAAGCAAATATCGTAATTGTGAACGAAACAGTGTAATTGAGCGTCTTTAGATACAAGTGCGAATGTTAGGTTAGGTTGACATATCAACCGTCGTAAAACCGCATTAAACAATGTCACTTAGTGAGATGTAGTGTTTTTCAACATTACAAGTCGGGAACTACGATATCTAATGTGAAAGCGCATGAAACCGTCGTAATCTTGTAGAAAACATTGTAAAGTGGCGAGTAAAACGTTTTCTAACGATAGAAGTGCGAAGGTTAGGTTAGGTTAGGTTAGTTTAAGCTAGGTAGCGTCGTGAAACTACCAAAAACGACGTCATCTAACGAGATAGTGTTGTTTTATAGCGAGTATTAAACTGCGATAGGTGAAATGTGAAAGCACACAAAACGGCATGAACAAGCCAAATACTGCGTGTTCTACCGTTACAAGTGCGAAACTGCTATATTGTGATATTCTCGTTAAAGCGCATGCAAGCATCGTGAAACCTTAAAGAACAATGTCATTTAGCGAGATACAGCGTTCTGTACTGCAATAAGTTGGTGAAAAACTGAGGTTATGCAAGTATCGTAATTGTGAACAAAACAGTGTAATAGAGGGTTTTTAGATACAAGTGCGAATGTTAGGTTAGGTTAAGATATGAACCGTCGTAAAACCGCATTAAACAATGTCAATTACTGAGATGCAGTGTTTTTCACCATTAAAAGTGGGGAACTCCGATATTTAATGTGAAAGCGCTTGCAACCGTCGTTAGGTTAGGTTAGGATAGGTTAGGTTAGGTTTGGTTAGGTTAGGTTAGGTTAGGTTAGGTTAGATTAGGTTAGGTTGGGTTGAGTTGGGTTAGGTTAGGTTAGGTTAGGTTAGGTTGGGTTAGGTTAGGTTAGGTTAGGTTAGGTTACGTTAGGTTAGGTTAGGTTACGTTAGGTTAGGTTAGGTTAGGTTACGTTAGGTTAGGTTAGGTTAGGTAAGGATAATTTGGTTAGGTTAGGTAAGGTTAGGTTAGGTTAGGTTAGGTTGGGTTGGGTGTTGTTGGGTTGGGTTAGGTTAGGTTAGGTTACGTTAGTTTAGGTTAGGTTAGGTTACGTTAGGTTATGTTAGGTTAGGTTGGGTTACGTTAGGTTAGGTTAGGTCAGGTAAGGTTAGGTTACGTTAGAATAGGTTAGGTTAGGTTAGGTTACGTTAGGTTAGTTTAAGTTAGGTTAGGTTAGGTTTGGTTAGCTTAGGTTAGGTTAGCTTAGGTTAGGTTAGGTTGGGTTGGGTTGGGTTAGGTTGGGTTAGGTTAGGTTAGGTTAGGTTAGGTTGGGTTAGGTTAGTTTAGGTTAGGTTAGGTGAGGTTAGGTTGGGTTGGGTTGGGTTAGGTTAGGTTAGGTTACGTTAGGTTAAGGTATGAACCGTCGTAAAACCGCATTAAACAATGTCACTTAGTGAGATGCAGTGTTTTTCAACTTTACAAGTTGGGAACTGTGATATCTAATGTGAAAGCGCTTGAAACCGTCATAATGTTGTAGAAAGCAATGTAAAGTAGCGAGTAAAACGTTTTCTAACGATAGAAGTGCGAAGGTTATGTTAGGTTGAGTTATGTTAGTTTAAGCTAGGTAGCGTCGTGCAACTACCAAAAACAACGTCATCTAACGAGATAGTGTTGTTTTATTGCGAGTACGAAACTGCGATAGGTGAAATGTTGTGAAAGCACACAAAACGGCATGAACAAGCCAAATACTGCGTGTTGTACCGTTACAAGTGCGAAACTGCTATGTTGTGATATTCTCGTTAAAGCGCATGCAAGCATCGTGAAACCTTAAAGCACGATGTCATTTAGCGAGATACAGCGTTCTGTACTGCAATAAGTTGGTGAAAAACTGTGAGGTTATGCAAATATCCTAATTGTGAACGAAACAGTGTAATAGAGCGTTTTTTAATACAAGTGCGAATGTTAGGTTAGGTTAAGATATGAACCGTCGTAAAACCGCATTAAACAATGTCACTTAGTGAGATGCAGTGTTTTTCACCATTACAAGTCGGGAACTGCGATATCTAATGTGAAAGCGCTTGCAAACGTCGTTAGGTTAGGTTAGGTTTGGTTAGGTTAGGTTAGGTTAGGTTAGGTTAGGGTATGTTAGGTAAGGTTTGGTTAGGTTAGGTTAGGTTAGGTTGGGTTAGGCAAGGTTAGGTTAGGTTAAGATATGAACCGCGCTAAAACCGCATTAAACAATGTCACTTAGTGAGATGCTGTGTTTTTCACCATTACAATCGGGAACTGCGATATCTAATGTGAAAGCGCATGAAACCGTCGTAATCTTGTAGAAAACATTGTAAAGTAGCGAATAAAACGTTTTCTAACGATAGAAGTGCGAAGGTTCGGTTAGTTTGAGCTAGGTAGCGTCGTGAAACCACCAAAAACGATGTCATCTAACGAGATAGTGTTGTTTTACTGCGAGTACGAAACTGCGATAGGTGAAATATTGGGAAAGCACACAAAATGGCATGAACTAGCCAGATACTGCGTCTTGTGCCGTTACAAGTGCGAAACTGCTTTATTGTGATATTTTCGTTAAAGCGCATGCAAGTATCGTGAAACCTTAAAGAACGATGTCATTTAGCGAGATACAGCGTTCTGTACTGTAATAAGTTGGTGAGAAACTGTGAGGTCAAGCAAATATCGTAATTGTGAACGAAACAGTGTAATTGAGCGTATTTAGATACAAGTGCGAATGTTAGGTTAGGTTGAGATATCAACCGTCGTAAAACCGCATTAAACAATGTCACTTAGTGAGATGTAGTGTTTTTCAACATTACAAGTCGGGAACTAGGATATCTAATGTGAAAGCGCATGAAACCGTCGTAATCTTGTAGAAAACATTGTAAAGTAGCGAATAAAACGTTTTCTAACGATAGAAGTGCGAAGGTTCGGTTAGTTTGAGCTAGGTAGCGTCGTGAAACCACCAAAAACGATGTCATCTAACGAGATAGTGTTGTTTTACTGCGAGTACGAAACTGCGATAGGTGAAATATTGGGAAAGCACACAAAATGGCATGAACTAGCCAGATACTGCGTCTTGTGCCGTTACAAGTGCGAAACTGCTTTATTGTGATATTTTCGTTAAAGCGCATGCAAGTATCGTGAAACCTTAAAGAACGATGTCATATAGCGAGATACAGCGTTCTGTACTGTAATAAGGTGGTGAGAAACTGTGAGGTCAAGCAAATATCGTAATTGTGAACGAAACAGTGTAATTGAGCGTATTTAGATACAAGTGCGAATGTTAGGTTAGGTTGAGATATCAACCGTCGTAAAACCGCATTAAACAATGTCACTTAGTGAGATGTAGTGTTTTTCAACATTACAAGTCGGGAACTAGGATATCTAATGTGAAAGCGCATGAAACCGTCGTAATCTTGTAGAAAACATTGTAAAAATGCGAGTAAAACGTTTTCTAAAGATAAAAGTGCGAAGGTTAGCTTGAGTTATGTTAGTTGAAGCTATGTAGCGTCGTGAGACCACCAAAAAGGACGTCATCTAACGAGATAGTGTTGTTTTATTGCATGTACGAAACTGCAATAGGTGAAATGTTGTGAAAGTACACAAAACGGCTTGAACAAGCCAGATACTGCGTGTTGTACCGTTACAAGTGCGAAACTGCTATAATGTGATATTCTCGTTAAAGCGCATGCAAGCATCGTGAAACCTTAAAGAACGATGTCATTTAGCGAGATACAGCGTTCTGTACTGCAATAAGTTGGTGAAAAACTGTGAGGTTATGCAAATATCGTAATTGTGAACGAAAGAGTGTAATAGAGCGTTTTTCAATACAAGTACCAATGTTAGGTTAGGTGAAGATATGAACCGTCGTAAAACCGCATTAAACAATGTCACTTAGTGAGATGCAGTGTTTTTCACCATTACAAGTCGGGAACTGCGATATCTAATGTGAAAGCGCTTGCGAACGTCGTTAGGTTAGGTTAGGTTAGGTTAGGTTAGGTTAGGTTACGTTAGGTTAGGTTTGGTTAGGTTAGGTTAGGTTAGGTTATGTTAGGTTAGGTTGGGTTAGGTTAGGTTAGGTTTGGTTAGGTTAGGTTAGGTTGGGTTAGGTAAGGTTAGGTTAGATTAGGATATGAACCGCGCTAAAACCGCATTAAACAATGTCACTTAGTGAGATGCTGTGTTTTTCACCATTACAAGTCGGGAACTGCGATATCTAATGTGAAAGCGCATGAAACCGTCGTAATCTTGTAGAAAACATTGTAAAGTAGCGAATAAAACGTTTTCTAACGATAGAAGTGCGAAGGTTCGGTTAGGTTGAGTTATGTTAATTTAAGCTAGGTAGCGTCGTGAAACCACCAAAAACGACGTCATCTAACGAGATAGTGTTGTTTTATTGCGAGTACGAAACTGCGATAGGTAAAATGTTGTGAAAGCACACAAAATGGCATGAACAAGCCAAATACTGCGTGTTGTACCGTTACAATTGCGAAACTGCTATGTTGTGACATTCTCGGTAAAGCGCATGCAACGCATGCAAGTATCGTGAAACCTTAAAGAACGATGTCATTTAGCGAGATACAGCGTTCTGTACTGTAATAAGTTGGTGAGAAACTGTGAGGTCAAGCAAATATCGTAATTGTGAACGAAACAGTGTAATTGAGCGTCTTTAGATACAAGTGCGAATGTTAGGTTAGGTTGACATATCAACCGTCGTAAAACCGCATTAAACAATGTCACTTAGTGAGATGTAGTGTTTTTCAACATTACAAGTCGGGAACTACGATATCTAATGTGAAAGCGCATGAAACCGTCGTAATCTTGTAGAAAACATTGTAAAGTGGCGAGTAAAACGTTTTCTAACGATAGAAGTGCGAAGGTTAGGTTAGGTTAGGTTAGTTTAAGCTAGGTAGCGTCGTGAAACTACCAAAAACGACGTCATCTAACGAGATAGTGTTGTTTTATAGCGAGTATTAAACTGCGATAGGTGAAATGTGAAAGCACACAAAACGGCATGAACAAGCCAAATACTGCGTGTTCTACCGTTACAAGTGCGAAACTGCTATATTGTGATATTCTCGTTAAAGCGCATGCAAGCATCGTGAAACCTTAAAGAACAATGTCATTTAGCGAGATACAGCGTTCTGTACTGCAATAAGTTGGTGAAAAACTGAGGTTATGCAAGTATCGTAGTTGTGAACAAAACAGTGTAATAGAGGGTTTTTAGATACAAGTGCGAATGTTAGGTTAGGTTAAGATATGAACCGTCGTAAAACCGCATTAAACAATGTCAATTACTGAGATGCAGTGTTTTTCACCATTAAAAGTGGGGAACTCCGATATTTAATGTGAAAGCGCTTGCAACCGTCGTTAGGTTAGGTTAGGATAGGTTAGGTTAGGTTTGGTTAGGTTAGGTTAGGTTAGGTTAGGTTAGATTAGGTTAGGTTGGGTTGAGTTGGGTTAGGTTAGGTTAGGTTAGGTTAGGTTGGGTTAGGTTAGGTTAGGTTAGGTTAGGTTACGTTAGGTTAGGTTAGGTTACGTTAGGTTAGGTTAGGTTAGGTTACGTTAGGTTAGGTTAGGTTAGGTAAGGATAATTTGGTTAGGTTAGGTAAGGTTAGGTTAGGTTAGGTTAGGTTGGGTTGGGTGTTGTTGGGTTGGGATAGGTTAGGTTAGGTTACGTTAGGTTAGGTTAGGTTAGGTTACGTTAGGTTATGTTAGGTTAGGTTGGGTTACGTTAGGTTAGGTTAGGTCAGGTAAGGTTAGGTTACGTTAGAATAGGTTAGGTTAGGTTAGGTTACGTTAGGTTAGTTTAAGTTAGGTTAGGTTAGGTTTGGTTAGCTTAGGTTAGGTTAGCTTAGGTTAGGTTAGGTTGGGTTGGGTTGGGTTAGGTTGGGTTAGGTAAGGTTAGGTTAGGTTAGGTTGGGTTAGGTTAGTTTAGGTTAGGTTAGGTGAGGTTAGGTTGGGTTGGGTTGGGTTAGGTTAGGTTAGGTTAGGTAAGGTCAGGTTAGGTTACGTTAGGTTAAGGTATGAACCATCGTAAAACCGCATTAAACAATGTCACTTAGTGAGATGCAGTGTTTTTCACCTTTACAAGTTGGGAACTGTGATATCTAATGTGAAAGCGCTTGAAACCGTCATAATGTTGTAGAAAGCAATGTAAAGTAGCGAGTAAAACGTTTTCTAACGATAGAAGTGCGAAGTTTATGTTAGGTTGAGTTATGTTAGTTTAAGCTAGGTAGCGTCGTGCAACTACCAAAAACAACGTCTTCTAACGAGATAGTGTTGTTTTATTGCGAGTACGAAACTGCGATAGGTGAAATGTTGTGAAAGCACACAAAACGGCATGAACAAGCGAAATACTGCGTGTTGTACCGTTACAAGTGCGAAACTGCTATGTTGTGATATTCTCGTTAAAGCGCATGCAAGCATCGTGAAACCTTAAAGCACGATGTCATTTAGCGAGATACAGCGTTCTGTACTGCAATAAGTTGGTGAAAAACTGTGAGGTTATGCAAATATCCTAATTGTGAACGAAACAGTGTAATAGAGCGTTTTTTAATACAAGTGCGAATGTTAGGTTAGGTTAAGATATGAACCGTCGTAAAACCGCATTAAACAATGTCACTTAGTGAGATGCAGTGTTTTTCACCATTACAAGTCGGGAACTGCGATATCTAATGTGAAAGCGCTTGCAAACGTCGTTAGGTTAGGTTAGGTTTGGTTAGGTTAGGTTAGGTTAGGTTGGGTTAGGCAAGGTTAGGTTAGGTTAAGATATGAACCGCGCTAAAACCGCATTAAACAATGTCACTTAGTGAGATGCTGTGTTTTTCACCATTACAAGTCGGGAACTGCGATATCTAATGTGAAAGCGCATGAAACCGTCGTAATCTTGTAGAAAACATTGTAAAGTAGCGAATAAAACGTTTTCTAACGATAGAAGTGCGAAGGTTCGGTTAGTTTGAGCTAGGTAGCGTCGTGAAACCACCAAAAACGATGTCATCTAACGAGATAGTGTTGTTTTACTGCGAGTACGAAACTGCGATAGGTGAAATATTGGGAAAGCACACAAAATGGCATGAACTAGCCAGATACTGCGTCTTGTGCCGTTACAAGTGCGAAACTGCTTTATTGTGATATTTTCGTTAAAGCGCATGCAAGTATTGTGAAACCTTAAAGAACGATGTCATTTAGCGAGATACAGCGTTCTGTACTGTAATAAGTTGGTGAGAAACTGTGAGGTCAAGCAAATATCGTAATTGTGAACGAAACAGTGTAATTGAGCGTATTTAGATACAAGTGCGAATGTTAGGTTAGGTTGAGATATCAACCGTCGTAAAACCGCATTAAACAATGTCACTTAGTGAGATGTAGTGTTTTTCAACATTACAAGTCGGGAACTAGGATATCTAATGTGAAAGCGCATGAAACCGTCGTAATCTTGTAGAAAACATTGTAAAATTGCGAGTAAAACGTTTTCTAAAGATAAAAGTGCGAAGGTTAGCTTGAGTTATGTTAGTTTAAGCTATGTAGCGTCGTGAGACCACCAAAAAGGACGTCATCTAACGAGATAGTGTTGTTTTATTGCATGTACGAAACTGCAATAGGTGAAATGTTGTGAAAGTACACAAAACGGCTTGAACAAGCCAGATACTGCGTGTTGTACCGTTACAAGTGCGAAACTGCTATAATGTGATATTCTCGTTAAAGCGCATGCAAGCATCGTGAAACCTTAAAGAACGATGTCATTTAGCGAGATACAGCGTTCTGTACTGCAATAAGTTGGTGAAAAACTGTGAGGTTATGCAAATATCGTAATTGTGAACGAAACAGTGTAATAGAGCGTTTTTCAATACAAGTACCAATGTTAGGTTAGGTGAAGATATGAACCGTCGTAAAACCGCATTAAACAATGTCACTTAGCGAGATGCAGTGTTTTTCACCATTACAAGTCGGGAACTGCGATATCTAATGTGAAAGCGCTTGCAAACGTCGTTAGGTTAGGTTAGGTTAGGTTAGGTTAGGTTAGGGTACGTTAGGTTAGGTTTGGTTAGGTTAGGTTAGGTTAGGTTATGTTAGGTTAGGTTTGGTTAGGTTAGGTTAGGTTTGGTTAGGTTAGGTTAGGTTAGGTTGGGTTAGGTAAGGTTAGGTTAGGTTAAGATATGAACCGCGCTAAAACCGCATTAAACAATGTCACTTAGTGAGATGCTGTGTTTTTCACCATTACAAGTCGGGAACTGCGATATCTAATGTGAAAGCGCATTAAACCGTCGTAATCTTGTAGAAAACATTGTAAAGTAGCGAATAAAACGTTTTATAACGATAGAAGTGCGAAGGTTCGGTTAGTTTGAGCTAGGTAGCGTCGTGAAACCACCAAAAACGATGTCATCTAACGAGATAGTGTTGTTTTATTGCGAGTACGAAACTGTGATAGGTGAAATATTGGGAAAGCACACAAAATGGCATGAACTAGCCAGATACTGCGTCTTGTGCCGTTACAAGTGCGAAACTGCTTTATTGTGATATTTTCGTTAAAGCGCATGCAAGTATCGTGAAACCTTAAAGAACGATGTCATTTAGCGAGATACAGCGTTCTGTACTGTAATAAGTTGGTGAGAAACTGTGAGGTCAAGCAAATATCGTAATTGTGAACGAAACAGTGTAATTGAGCGTATTTAGATACAAGTGCGAATGTTAGGTTAGGTTGAGATATCAACCGTCGTAAAACCGCATTAAACAATGTCACTTAGTGAGATGTGTTTTCCAACATTACAAGTCGGGAACTAGGATATCTAATGTGAAAGCGCATGAAACCGTCGTAATCTTGTAGAAAACTATGTAAAATTGCGAGTAAAACGTTTTCTAAAGATAGAAGTGCGAAGGTTAGCTTGAGGTATGTTAGTTTAAGCTATGTAGCGTCGTGAGACCACCAAAAAGGACGTCATCTAACGAGATAGTGTTGTTTTGTTGCATGTACGAAACTGCAATAGGTGAAATGTGAAAGTACACAAAACGGCTTGAACAAGCCAGATACTGCGTGTTGTACCGTTACAAGTGCGAAACTGCTATAATGTGATATTCTCGTTAAAGCGCATGCAAGCATCGTGAAACCTTAAAGAACGATGTCATTTAGCGAGATACAGCGTTCTGTACTGCAATAAGTTGGTGAAAAACTGTGAGGTTATGCAAATATCGTAATTGTGAACGAAACAGTGTAATAGAGCGTTTTTCAATACAAGTACCAATGTTAGGTTAGGTGAAGATATGAACCGTCGTAAAACCGCATTAAACAATGTCACTTAGTGAGATGCAGTGTTTTTCACCATTACAAGTCGGGAACTGCGATATCTAATGTGAAAGCGCTTGCAAACGTCGTTAGGTTAGGTTAGGTTAGGTTAGGTTAGGTTGCGTTAGGTTAGGTTTGGTTAGGTTAGGTTAGGTTATGTTAGGTTAGGTTGGGTTAGGTTAGGTTAGGTTAGGTTAGGTTAAGATATGAACCGCGCTAAAACCGCATTAAACAATGTCACTTAGTGAGATGCAGTGTTTTTCACCTTTACAAGTTGGGAACTGCGATATCTAATGTGAAAGCGCTTGAAACCGTCGTAATGTTGTAGAAAGCAATGTAAAGTCGCGAGTAAAACGTTTTCTAACGATAGAAGTGCGAAGGTTATGTTAGGTTGAGTTATGTTAGTTTAAGCTAGGTAGCGTCGTGAAACCACCAAAAACGACGTCATCTAACGAGATAGTGTTGTTTTATTGCGAGTACGAAACTGCGATAGGTAAAATGTTGTGAAAGCACACAAAACGGCATGAACAAGCCAAATACTGCGTGTTGTACCGTTACAAGTGCGAAACTGCTATGTTGTGACACTCTCGGTAAAGCGCATGCAAGTATCGTGAAACCTTAAAGAACGATGTCATTTAGCGAGATACAGCGTTCTGTACTGTAATAAGTTGGTGAGAAACTGTGAGGTCAAGCAAATATCGTAATTGTGAACGAAACAGTGTAATTGAGCGTCTTTAGATACAAGTGCGAATGTTAGGTTAGGTTGACATATCAACCGTCGTAAAACCGCATTAAACAATGTCACTTAGTGAGATGTAGTGTTTTTCAACATTACAAGTCGGGAACTACGATATCTAATGTGAAAGCGCATGAAACCGTCGTAATCTTGTAGAAAACATTGTAAAGTGGCGAGTAAAACGTTTTGTAACGATAGAAGTGCGAAGGTTAGGTTAGGTTAGGTTAGTTTAAGCTAGGTAGCGTTGTGAAACTACCAAAAACGACGTCATCTAACGAGATAGTGTTGTTTTATAGCGAGTATTAAACTGCGATAGGTGAAATGTGAAAGCACACAAAACGGCATGAACAAGCCAAATACTGCGTGTTCTACCGTTACAAGTGCGAAACTGCTATATTGTGATATTCTCGTTAAAGCGCATGCAAGCATCGTGAAACCTTAAAGAACAATGTCATTTAGCGAGATACAGCGTTATGTACTGCAATAAGTTGGTGAAAAACTGAGGTTATGCAAGTATCGTAATTGTGAAAAAACAGTGTAATAGAGGGTTTTTAGATACAAGTGCGAATGTTAGGTTAGGTTAAGATATGAACCGTCGTAAAACCGCATTAAACAATGTCAATTACTGAGATGCAGTGTTTTTCACCATTAAAAGTGGGGAACTGCGATATTTAATGTGAAAGCGCTTGCAACCGTCGTTAGGTTAGGTTAGGTTAGGTTAGGTTAGGTTTGGTTAGGTTAGGTTAGGTTAGGTTAGGTTAGGTTAGATTAGGTTAGGTTGGGTTGAGTTGGGTTAGGTTAGGTTAGGTTAGGTTGGGTTAGGTTAGGTTAGGTTAGGTTAGGATATGAACCGCGCTAAAACCGCATTAAACAATGTCACTTAGTGAGATGCTGTGTTTTTCACCATTACAAGTCGGGAACTGCGATATCTAATGTGAAAGCGCATGAAACCGTCGTAATCTTGTAGAAAACATTGTAAAGTAGCGAATAAAACGTTTTCCAACGATAGAAGTGCGAAGGTTCGGTTAGGTTGAGTTATGTTAGTTTAAGCTAGGTAGCGTCGTGAAACCACCAAAAACGACGTCATCTAACGAGATAGTGTTGTTTTATTGCGAGTACGAAACTGCGATAGGTAAAATGTTGTGAAAGCACACAAAATGGCATGAACAAGCCAAATACTGCGTGTTGTACCGTTACAATTGCGAAACTGCTATGTTGTGACATTCTCGGTAAAGCGCATGCAAGTATCGTGAAACCTTAAAGAACGATGTCATTTAGCGAGATACAGCGTTCTGTACCGTAATAAGTTGGTGAGAAACTGTGAGGTCAAGCAAATATCGTAATTGTGAACGAAACAGTGTAATTGAGCGTCTTTAGATACAAGTGCGAATGTTAGGTTAGGTTGACATATCAACCGTCGTAAAACCGCATTAAACAATGTCACTTAGTGAGATGTAGTGTTTTTCAACATTACAAGTCGGGAACTACGATATCTAATGTGAAAGCGCCTGCAAACGTCGTTAGGTTAGGTTAGGTTAGGTTAGGTTAGGTTAGGTTAGGTTACGTTAGGTTAGGTTTGGTTAGGGTAGGTTAGGTTAGGTTATGTTAGGTTAGGTTAGGTTGGGTAGAGTTGGGTTAGGTTAGGTTAGGTTAGGTTAGGTTGGGTTAGGTTAGGTTAGGTTAGGTTAGGTTACGTTAGGTTAGGTTAGGTTAGGTTACGTTAGGTTAGGTTAGGTTAGGTTACGTTAGGTTAGGTTAGGTTAGGTAAGGATAATTTGGTTAGGTTAGGTTAGGTTGGGTTGGGTGTTGGGTTGGGTTGGGTTGGGTTAGGTTGGGTTAGGTTAGGTTAGGTTACGTTAGGTTAGGTTACGTTAGGTTATGTTAGGTTAGGTTAGGTTACGTTAGGTTAGGTTAGGTCAGGTAAGGTTAGGTTACGTTAGAATAGGTTAGGTTAGGTTAGGTTACGTTAGGTTAGTTTAAGTTAGGTTAGGTTAGGTTTGGTTAGCTTAGGTTAGGTTAGCTTAGGTTAGGTTAGGTTGGGTTGGGTTGGGTTAGGTTGGGTTAGGTTAGGTTAGGTTAGGTTAGGTTGGGTTAGGTTAGTTTATGTTAGGTTAGGTTAGGTTAGGTTGGGTTGGGTTGGGTTAGGTTAGGTTAGGTTAGGTAAGGTTAGGTAAGGTTAGGTTAGGTTACGTTAGGTTAAGGTATGAACCGTCGTAAAACCGCATTAACAATGTCACTTAGTGAGATGCAGTGTTTTTCACCATAACAAGTCGGGAACTGCGATATCTAATGTGAAAGCGCTTGCAAACGTCGTTAGGTTAGGTTAGCTTTGGTTAGGTTAGGTTAGGTTACGTTAGGTTAGGTTAGGTTAGGTTTGGTTAGGTTAGGTTAGGTTAGGTTAGGGTATGTTAGGTAAGCTTTGGTTAGGTTAGGTTAGGTTAGGTTGGGTTAGGTAAGGTTAGGTTAGGTTAAGATATGAACCGCGCTAAAACCGCATTAAACAATGTCACTTAGTGAGATGCTGTGTTTTTCACCATTACAAGTCGGGAACTGCGATATCTAATGTGAAAGCGCATGAAACCGTCGTAATCTTGTAGAAAACATTGTAAAGTAGCGAATAAAACGTTTTCTAACGATAGAAGTGCGAAGGTTCGGTTAGGTTGAGTTATGTTAGTTTAAGCTAGGTAGCGTCGTGAAACCACCAAAAACGACGTCATCTAACGAGATAGTGTTGTTTTATTGCGAGTACGAAACTGCGATAGGTAAAATGTTGTAAAAGCACACAAAATGGCATGAACAAGCCAAATACTGCGTGTTGTACCGTTACAATTGCGAAACTGCTATGTTGTCACATTCTCGGTAAAGCGCATGCAAGTGTCGTGAAACCTTAAAGAACGATGTTATTTAGCGAGATACAGCGTTCTGTACTGTAATAAGTTGGTGAGAACCTGTGAGGTCAAGCAAATATCGTAATTGTGAACGAAACAGTGTAATTGAGCGTCTTTAGATACAAGTGCGAATGTTAGGTTAGGTTGACATATCAACCGTCGTAAAACCGCATTAAACAATGTCACTTAGTGAGATGTAGTATTTTTCAACATTACAAGTCGGGAACTACGATATCTAATGTGAAAGCGCATGAAACCGTCGTAATCTTGTAGAAAACATTGTAAAGTGGCGAGTAAAACGTTTTGTAACGATAGAAGTGCGAAGGTTAGGTTAGGTTAGGTTAGTTTAAGCTAGGTAGCGTCGTGAAACTACCAAAAACGACGTCATCTAACGAGTTAGTGTTGTTTTATAGCGAGTACGAAACTGCGATAGGTGAAATATTGTGAAAGCACACAAAATGGCATGAACTAGCCTGATACTGCGTCTTGTGCCGTTACAAGTGCGAAACTGCTTTATTGTGATATTCTCGTTAAAGCGCATGCAAGTATCGTGAAACCTTAAAGAACGATGTAAATTAGCGAGATACAGCGTTCTGTACTGTAATAAGTTGGTGAGAACCTGTGAAGTCAAGCAAATATCGTAATTGTGAACGAAACAGTGTAATTGAGCGTCTTTAGATACAAGTGCGAATGTTAGGTTAGGTTGACATATCAACCGTCGTAAAACCGCATTAAACAATGTCACTTAGTGAGATGTAGTGTTTTTCAACATTACAAGTCGGGAACTACGATATCTAATGTGAAAGCGCATGAAACCGTCGTAATCTTGTAGAAAACATTGTAAAGTGGCGAGTAAAACGTTTTGTAACGATAGAAGTGCGAAGGTTAGGTTAGGTTAGGTTAGTTTAAGCTAGGTAGCGTCGTGAAACTACCAAAAACGACGTCATCTAACGAGATAGTGTTGTTTTATAGCGAGTACTAAACTGCGATAGGTGAAATGTGAAAGCACACAAAACGGCATGAACAATCCAAATACGGCGTGTTCTACCGTTACAAGTGCGAAACTGCTATATTGTGATATTCTCGTTAAAGCGCATGCAAGCATCGTGAAACCTTAAAGAACAATGTCATTTTGCGAGATACAGCGTTCTGTACTGCAATAAGTTGGTGAAAAACTGTGAGGTTATGCAAATATCGTAATTGTGAACGAAACAGTGTAATAGAGCGTTTTTAGATACAAGTGCGAATGTTAGGTTAGGTTAAGATATGTACCGTCGTAAAACCGCATTAAATAATGTCACTTAGTGAGATGCAGTGTTTTTCACCATTACAAGTCGGGAACTGCGATATCTATTGTGAAAGCGCTTGCAACCGTCGTTAGGTTACGTTAGGTTAGGTTAGGTTAGATTAGATTAGGTTGGGTTGACTTGGGTTAGGTTAGGTTAGGTTAGGTTAGGTTGGGTTAGGTTAGGTTAGGTTAGGTTACGTTAGGTTAGGTTAGGTTACGTTAGGTTAGGTTAGGTTACGTTAGGTTAGGTTAGGTTAGGTAAGGATAATTTGGTTAGGTTAGGTAAGGTTAGCTTAGGTTAGGTTACGTTGGGTTGGGTGTTGTTGGGTTGGGTTGGGTTGGGTTAGGTTGGGTTAGGTTAGGTTACGTTAGGTTAGGTTAGGTTAGGTTAGGTTAGGTTAGGTTAGGTTTGGTTAGGTTAGGTTACGTTAGGTTAGGTTAGGTTACGTTAGGTTAGGTTAGGTTACGTAAGGCTAGGTTAGGTTAGGTAAGGTTAGGTTCGGTTAGGTTAGGTTGGGTTGGGTGTTGTTGGGTTGGGTTGGGTTGGGTTAGGTTGGGTTAGGTTAGGTTAGGTTACGTTAGGTTAGGTTAGGTTAGGTTAGGTTACGTTAGGTTATGTTAGGTTAGGTTAGGTTACGTTAGGTTAGGTTAGGTCAGGTAAGGTTAGGTTACGTTAGAATAGGTTAGGTTAGGTTAGGTTATGTTAGGTTGGGTTGGGTTAGGTTAGGTTAGGTTAGGTTAGGTAAGGTTAGGTTAGGTTAGGTTAGGTTACGTTAGGTTAAGGTATGAACCGTCGTAAAACCGCATTAAACAATGTCTCTAAGTGAGATGCAGTGTTTTTCACCTTTACAAGTTGGGAACTGCGATATCTAATGTGAAAGCGCTTGAAACAGTCGTATTGTTGTAGAAAGCAATGTAAAGTAGCGAGTAAAACGTTTTCTAACGATAGAAGTGCGAAGGTTATGTTAGGTTGAGTTATGTTAGTTTAAGCTAGGTAGCGTCGTGAAACTACCAAAAACGACGTCATCTAACGAGATAGTGTTGTTTTATTGCGAGTACGAAACTGCGATAGGTAAAATGTTGTGAAAGCACACAAAACGGCATGAACAAGCCAAATACTGCGTGTTGTACCGTTAAGGTGCGAAACTGCTATGTTGTGACACTCTCGGTAAAGCGCATGCAAGTATCGTGAAACCTTAAAGAACGATGTCATTTAGCGAGATACAGCGTTCTGTACTGTAATAAGTTGGTGAGAAACTGTGAGGTCAAGCAAATATCGTAATTGTGAACGAAACAGTGTAATTGAGCGTCTTTAGATACAAGTGCGAATGTTAGGTTAGGTTGACATATCAACCGTCGTAAAACCGCATTAAACAATGTCACTTAGTGAGATGTAGTGTTTTTCAACATTACAAGTCGGGAACTACGATATCTAATGTGAAAGCGCATGAAACCGTCGTAATCTTGTAGAAAACATTGTAAAGTGGCGAGTAAAACGTTTTGTAACGATAGAAGTGCGAAGGTTAGGTTAGGTTAGGTTAGTTTAAGCTAGGTAGCGTCGTGAAACTACCAAAAACGACGTCATCTAACGAGATAGTGTTGTTTTATAGCGAGTATTAAACTGCGATAGGTGAAATGTGAAAGCACACAAAACGGCATGAACAAGCCAAATACTGCGTGTTCTACCGTTACAAGTGCGAAACTGCTATATTGTGATATTCTCGTTAAAGCGCATGCAAGCATCGTGAAACCTTAAAGAACAATGTCATTTAGCGAGATACAGCGTTCTGTACTGCAATAAGTTGGTGAAAAACTGAGGTTATGCAAGTATCGTAATTGTGAACAAAACAGTGTAATAGAGGGTTTTTAGATACGAGTGCGAATGTTAGGTTAGGTTAAGATATGAACCGTCGTAAAACCGCATTAACCAATGTCAATTACTGAGATGCCGTGTTTTTCACCATTAAAAGTGGGGAACTGCGATATTTAATGTGAAAGCGCTTGCAACCGTCGTTAGGTTAGGTTAGGTTAGGTTAGGTTAGGTTAGGTTAGGTTAGGTTAGGTTAGGTTAGGTTAGATTAGGTTAGGTTGGGTTGAGTTGGGTTAGGTTAGGTTAGGTTAGGTTAGGTTGGGTTAGGTTAGGTTAGGTTAGGTTAGGATATGAACCGCGCTAAAACCGCATTAAACAATGTCACTTAGTGAGATGCTGTGTTTTTCACCATTACAAGTCGGGAACTGCGATATCTAATGTGAAAGCGCATGAAACCGTCGTAATCTTGTAGAAAACGTTGTAAAGTAGCGAATAAAACGTTTTCCAACGATAGAAGTGCGAAGGTTCGGTTAGGTTGAGTTATGTTAGTTTAAGCTAGGTAGCGTCGTGAAACCACCAAAAACGACGTCATCTAACGAGATAGTGTTGTTTTATTGCGAGTACGAAACTGCGATAGGTAAAATGTTGTGAAAGCACACAAAATGGCATGAACAAGCCAAATACTGCGTGTTGTACCGTTACAATTGCGAAACTGCTATGTTGTGACATTCTCGGTAAAGCGCATGCAAGTATCGTGAAACCTTAAAGAACGATGTCATTTAGCGAGATACAGCGTTCTGTACTGTAATAAGTTGGTGAGAAACTGTGAGGTCAAGCAAATATCGTAATTGTGAACGAAACAGTGTAATTGAGCGTCTTTAGATACAAGTGCGAATGTTAGGTTAGGTTGACATATCAACCGTCGTAAAACCGCATTAAACAATGTCACTTAGTGAGATGTAGTGTTTTTCAACATTACAAGTCGGGAACTACGATATCTAATGTGAAAGCGCTTGCAAACGTCGTTAGGTTAGGTTAGGTTAGGTTAGGTTAGGTTACGTTAGGTTAGGTTTGGTTAGGGTAGGTTAGGTTAGGTTATGTTAGGTTAGGTTAGGTTGGGTAGAGTTGGGTTAGGTTAGGTTAGGTTAGGTTAGGTTGGGTTAGGTTAGGTTAGGTTAGGTTACGTTAGGTTACGTTAGGTTAGGTTAGGTTAGGTTACGTTAGGTTAGGTTAGGTTAGGTTACGTTAGGTTAGGTTAGGTTAGGTAAGGATAATTTGGTTAGGTTAGGTTAGGTTGGGTTGGGTGTTGGGTTGGGTTGGGTTGGGTTAGGTTGGGTTAGGTTAGGTTAGGTTACGTTAGGTTAGGTTAGGTTAGGTTACGTTAGGTTATGTTAGGTTAGGTTAGGTTACGTTAGGTTAGGTTAGGTCAGGTAAGGTTAGGTTACGTTAGAATAGGTTAGGTTAGGTTAGGTTACGTTAGGTTAGTTTAAGTTAGGTTAGGTTAGGTTTGGTTAGCTTAGGTTAGGTTAGCTTAGGTTAGGTTAGGTTGGGTTGGGTTGGGTTAGGTTGGGTTAGGTTAGGTTAGGTTAGGTTAGGTTGGATTAGGTTAGTTTATGTTAGGTTAGGTTAGGTTAGGTTGGGTTGGGTTGGGTTAGGTTAGGTTAGGTTAGGTAAGGTTAGGTTAGGTTAGGTTAGGTTACGTTAGGTTAAGGTATGAACCGTCGTAAAACCGCATTAAACAATGTCACTTAGTGAGATGCAGTGTTTTTCACCATAACAAGTCGGGAACTGCGATATCTAATGTGAAAGCGCTTGCAAACGTCGTTAGGTTAGGTTAGCTTTGGTTAGGTTAGGTTAGGTTACGTTAGGTTAGGTTAGGTTAGGTTTGGTTAGGTTAGGTTAGGTTAGGTTAGGTTAGGTTAGGGTATGTTAGGTAAGCTTTGGTTAGGTTAGGTTAGGTTAGGTTGGGTTAGGTAAGGTTAGGTTAGGTTAAGATATGAACCGCGCTAAAACCGCATTAAACAATGTCACTTAGTGAGATGCTGTGTTTTTCACCATTACAAGTCGGGAACTGCGATATCTAATGTGAAAGCGCATGAAACCGTCGTAATCTTGTAGAAAACATTGTAAAGTAGCGAATAAAACGTTTTCTAACGATAGAAGTGCGAAGGTTCGGTTAGGTTGAGTTATGTTAGTTTAAGCTAGGTAGCGTCGTGAAACCACCAAAAACGACGTCATCTAACGAGATAGTGTTGTTTTATTGCGAGTACGAAACTGCGATAGGTAAAATGTTGTAAAAGCACACAAAATGGCATGAACAAGCCAAATACTGCGTGTTGTACCGTTACAATTGCGAAACTGCTATGTTGTGACATTCTCGGTAAAGCGCATGCAAGTATCGTGAAACCTTAAAGAACGATGTCATTTAGCGAGATACAGCGTTCTGTACTGTAATAAGTTGGTGAGAACCTGTGAGGTCAAGCAAATATCGTAATTGTGAACGAAACAGTGTAATTGAGCGTCTTTAGATACAAGTGCGAATGTTAGGTTAGGTTGACATATCAACCGTCGTAAAACCGCATTAAACAATGTCACTTAGTGAGATGTAGTGTTTTTCAACATTACAAGTCGGGAACTACGATATCTAATGTGAAAGCGCATGAAACCGTCGTAATCTTCTAGAAAACATTGTAAAGTGGCGAGTAAAACGTTTTGTAACGATAGAAGTGCGAAGGTTAGGTTAGGTTAGGTTAGTTTAAGCTAGGTAGCGTCGTGAAACTACCAAAAACGACGTCATCTAACGAGATAGTGTTGTTTTATAGCGAGTACGAAACTGCGATAGGTGAAATATTGTGAAAGCACACAAAATGGCATGAACTAGCCTGATACTGCGTCTTGTGCCGTTACAAGTGCGAAACTGCTTTATTGTGATATTCTCGTTAAAGCGCATGCAAGTATCGTGAAACCTTAAAGAACGATGTAAATTAGCGAGATACAGCGTTCTGTACTGTAATAAGTTGGTGAGAACCTGTGAGGTCAAGCAAATATCGTAATTGTGAACGAAACACTGTAATTGAGCGTCTTTAGATACAAGTGCGAATGTTAGGTTAGGTTGACATATCAACCGTCGTAAAACCGCATTAAACAATGTCACTTAGTGAGATGTAGTGTTTTTCAACATTACAAGTCGGGAACTACGATATCTAATGTGAAAGCGCATGAAACCGTCGTAATCTTGTAGAAAACATTGTAAAGTGGCGAGTAAAACGTTTTGTAACGATAGAAGTGCGAAGGTTAGGTTAGGTTAGGTTAGTTTAAGCTAGGTAGCGTCGTGAAACTACCAAAAACGACGTCATCTAACGAGATAGTGTTGTTTTATAGCGAGTATTAAACTGCGATAGGTGAAATGTGAAAGCACACAAAACGGCATGAACAAGCCAAATACTGCGTGTTCTACCGTTACAAGTGCGAAACTGCTATATTGTGATATTCTCGTTAAAGCGCATGCAAGCATCGTGAAACCTTAAAGAACAATGTCATTTAGCGAGATACAGCGTTCTGTACTGCAATAAGTTGGTGAAAAACTGAGGTTATGCAAATGTCGTAATTGTGAACGAGACAGTGTAATAGAGCGTTTTTAGATACAAGTGCGAATGTTAGGTTAGGTTAAGATATGTACCGTCGTAAAACCGCATTAAACAATGTCACTTAGTGAGATGCAGTGTTTTTCACCATTACAAGTCGGGAACTGCGATATCTATTGTGAAAGCGCTTGCAACCGTCGTTAGGTTACGTTAGGTTAGGTTAGGTTAGGTTTGGTTAGGTTAGGTTAGGTTAGGTAGATTAGGTTAGGTTGGGTTGAGTTGGGTTAGGTTAGGTTAGGTTAGGTTAGGTTGGGTTAGGTTAGGTTAGGTTAGGTTACGTTAGGTTAGGTTTGGTTACGTTAGGTTAGGTTAGGTTAGGTAAGGATAATTTGGTTAGGTTAGGTAAGGTTAGCTTAGGTTAGGTTAGGTTAGGTTAGGTTTGGTTAGGTTAGGTTAGGTTAGGTTAGCTTAGGTTAGGTTAGGTTGGGTTGGGTTAGGTTAGGTTGGGTTAGGTTAGGTTAGGTTAGGTTAGGTTGGGTTAGGTTAGTTTAGGTTAGGTTAGGTTATTTTAGGTTGGGTTGGGTTAGGTTAGGTTAGGTTAGGTTAGGTAAGGTTAGGTTAGGTTAGGTTAGGTTACGTTAGGTTAAGGTATGAACCATCGTAAAACCGCATTAAACAATGTCTCTAAGTGAGATGCAGTGTTTTTCACCTTTACAAGTTGGGAACTGCGATATCTAATGTGAAAGTGCTTGAAACGGTCGTATTGTTGTAGAAAGCAATGTAAAGTAGCGAGTAAAACGTTTTCTAACGATAGAAGTGCGAAGGTTATGTTAGGTTGAGTTATGTTAGTTTAAGCTAGGTAGCGTCGTGAAACCACCAAAAACGACGTCATCTAACGAGATAGTGTTGTTTTATTGCGAGTACAAAACTGCGATAGGTGAAATGTTGTGAAAGCACACAAAACGGCATGAACAAGCCAAATACTGCGTGTTGTACCGTTACAAGTGCGAAACTGCTATGTTGTGATATTCTCGTTAAAGCGCATGCAAGCATCGTGAAACGTTAAAGAATGATGTCATTTAGCGAGAGACAGCGTTCTGTACTGTAATAAGTTGGTGAAAAACTGTGAGGTCATGCAAATATCGTATTTGTGAACGAAACAGTGTAATAGAGCGTTTCGAGATACAAGCGCGAATGTTGGGTTAGGTTAAGATATGAACCGTCGTAAAACCGCATAAACAATATCACTTTGAACGATGCAGTGTTTTTCACCATTACAAGTCGGGAACTGCGATATCTGATGTGAAAGCGCATGAAACCGTCGAAATGTTGTAGAGAGCATTGTAAAGTAGCGAGTAAAACGTTTTCTAACGATAGAAGTGCGAAGGTTATATTAGGTTGAGTTATGTTAGTTTAAGCTAGGTAGCGTCGTGAGACCACCAAAAAGGACGTCATCTAACGAGATAGTGTTGTTTTATTGCATGTACGAAACTGCAATAGGTGAAATGTGAAAGTACACAAAACGGCATGAACAAGCCAGATACTGCGTGTTGTACCGTTACAAGTGCGAAACTGCTATAATGTGATATTCTCGTTAAAGCGCATGCAAGCATCGTGAAACCTTAAAGAACGATGTCATTTAGCGAGATACAGCGTTCTGTACTGCAATAAGTTGGTGAAAAACTGTGAGGTCATGCAAATATCGTAATTGTGAACGAAACAGTGTAATAGTGCGTTTTGAGATACAAGTGCGAATGTTAGGTTAGGTTAAGATATGAACCGTCGTAAAACCGCATTAAACAATGTCACTTAGTGAGATGCAGTGTTTTTCACCATTACAAGTCGGGAACTACAATATCTAATGTGAAAGCGCATGAAACCGTCGTTAGGTTAGGTTAGGTTAGGTTAGGTTAGGTTTGGTTAGGTTAGGGTAGGTTAGATTAGGTTAGGTTGGGTTGAGTTGGGTTAGGTTAGGTTTGGTTAGGTTAGGTTGGGTTAGGTTAGGTTAGGTTAGGTTAGGTTACGTAAGGTTAGGTTAGGTTACGTTAGGTTACGTTAGGTTAGGTTACGTTAGGTTAGGTTAGGTTAGGTAAGAATAATTTGGTTAGGTTAGGTAAGGTTAGGTTAGGTTAGGTTAGGTTAGGTTGGGTGTTGTTGGGTTGGGTTTGGTTGGGTTAGGTTGGGTTAGGTTAGGTTAGGTTACGTTAGGTTAGGTTAGGTTAGGTTACGTTAGGTTATGTTAGGTTATGTTAGGTTAGGTTAGGTTACGTTAGGTTAGGTTAGGTCAGGTAAGGTTAGGTTACGTTAGAATAGGTTAGGTTAGGTTACGTTAGGTTAGGTTAGGTTAGGTTTGGTTACGTTAGGTTAGGTTAGCTTAGGTTAGGTTAGGTTGGGTTGGGTTGGGTTAGGTTGGGTTAGGTTAGGTTAGGTTAGGTTAGGTTGGGTTAGGTTAGTTTAGGTTAGGTTAGGTTAGGTTGGGTTGGGTTGGGTTAGCTTAGGTTAGGTTAGGTTAGGTAAGGTTAGGTTAGGTTAGGTTACGTTACGTTAGGTTAATTTATGAACTGTCGTAAAACCGCATTAAACAATGTCACTTAGTGAGATGCAGTGTTTTTCACCTTTACAAGTTGGGAACAGCGATATCTAATGTGAAAGCGCTTGAAACCGTCGTTTCAACCCAACCCAACCTAACCTAACCTAACCTAAGCTAACCTAACCCAACCTAACCTAACCTAACCTAACCCAACCTAACCCAACCCAACCCAACCTAACCTAACCTAAGCTAACATCCCCTAACGTAACCTAACCTAACCTAACGTAACCAAACCTAACCTAACCCAACCTAACCCAACCCAACCCAACCCAACAACACCCAACCCAACCTAACCTAACCTAACCTAACCTTACCTAACCTAACCAAATTATCCTTACCTAACCTAACCTAACCTAACGTAACCTTACCTAACCTAACCTAACGTAACCTAACCTAACCTAACGTAACCTAACCTAACCTAACCTAACCCAACCTAACCTAACCTAACCTAACCTAACCCAACTCAACCTAACCTAACCTAACCTAACCTAACCTAACCTAACCTAACGACGGTTGCAAGCGCTTTCACATTAGATATCGCAGTTCCCGACTTGTAATGGTGAAAAACACTGCATCTCACTAAGTGACATTGTTTAATGCGGTTTTACGACGGTTCATACCTTAACCTAACCTAACATTCGCACTTGTATCTAAAAACGCTCTATTACACTGTTTCGTTCACAATTACGATATTTGCATAACCTCACAGTTTTTCACCAACTTATTGCAGTACAGAACGCTGTATCTCGCTAAATGACATTGTTCTTTAAGGTTTCACGATGCTTGCATGCGCTTTAACGAGATTATCACAATTTAGCAGTTTCGCACTTGTAACGATAGAACACGCAGTATTTGGCTTGTTCATGCCATTTTGTGTGATTTCAAAACATTTCACCTATCGCAGTTTAATACTCGCAATAAAACAACACTATCTCCTTAGATGACGTCGTTTTTGGTAGTTTCACGACGCTACCTAGCTTAAACTAACCTAACCTAACCTAACCTTCGCACTTCTATCGTTAGAAAACGTTTTACTCGCAACTTTACAATGTTTTCTACAAGATTACGACGGTTTCATGCGCTTTCACATTAGATATCGTAGTTCCCGACTTGTAATGTTGAAAAACACTACATCTCACTAAGTGACATTGTTTAATGCGGTTTTACGACGGTTGATATCTCAACCTAACCTAACATTCGCACTTGTATCTAATTACGCTCAATTACACTGTTTCGTTCACAATTACGATATTTGCTTGACCTCACAGTTTTTCTCCAACTTATTACAGTACAGAACGCTGTATATCGCTAAATGACATCATTCTTTAAGGTTTCACGATGCTTGCATGCGCTTTAACGAGAATATCACAACATAGCAGTTTCGTACTTGTAACGGTACAACACGCAGTATCTGGCTTGTTCATGCCGTTTTGTGTGCTTTCACAACATTTCACCTATCGCAGTTTCGTACATGAAATAATACAATTATATCTCGTTAGATGACGTCCTTTTTCGTGGTTTCACGACGCTACCTAGCTTGAACTAACATAATTCAACCTAACATAACTTTCGCACTTCTATCGTTAGAAAACATTTTACTCGCTACTTTACAATGAACTCTACAACATTTCGACGGTTTCATGCGCTTTCACATCAGATATCGCAGTTCCCGACTTGTAATGAAGAAAAACACTGCATCTCACAAAGTGATATTGTTTAATGCGGTTTTACGACGGTTCATACCTTAACCTAACCCAACATTCGCGCTTGTATCTCAAAACGCTCTATTACACTGTTTTGTTCACAATTACAATATTTGCATGACCTCACAGTTTTTCACCAACTTATTACAGTACAGAACGCTGTCTCTCGCTAAATGACATCATTCTTTAAGGTTTCACGATGCTTGCATGCGCTTTAACGAGAATATCACAACATAGCAGTTTCGCACTTGTAACGGTACAACACGCAGTATTTGGCTTGTTCATGCCGTTTTGTGTGCTTTCACAACATTTCACCTATCGCAGTTTCGTACTCGCAATAAAACAACACTATCTCGTTAGATGACGTCGTTTTTGGTGGTTTCACGACGCTACCTAGCTTAAACTAACATAATTCAACCTAACATAACCTTCGCACTTCTATCGTTAGAAAACGTTTTACTCGCTACTTTACAATGCTCTCTACAGCATTTCGATGGTTTCATGCGCTTTCACATCAGATATCGCAGTTCCCGACTTGTAATGGTGAAAAACACTGCATCTCACAAAGTGATATTGTTTAATGCGGTTTTACGACGGTTCATAT